>NC_041015.1:38361348-38661348 GCF_004193775.1 Glycine soja | reverse complement strand
TTTTTTAAGTTTGAGATTCTCTTACCAGTTTTGCTTCTCTACAAAAATAAAAATATTTTTATTTATTATAATATTGTACTTTCCCACTTTAACATTGTAACGCCAACATATGTAACTTTTTTTTTTCTGAGGTGCTATGAGTTGGTCTGTGGTTGATAGTGATATTGATAATTGTGGGTGTTGGAAAAAAAAAACTAAACTTTGATTCTTGGTATGTTTTTATTCGGGATCTTTGTAGAACCTTTTTCATTAAGGTAAAAAAAATTGGAATGAATTTGTTGCTTTGGTGGGGATTTGAATTTTGAAGTGAAAATTGCACTGCGCTTTTTGTTATTTTAATTTTGAAGTACAATTGCTTCATAATTTCAGGAGATTTACCCTCCCAAGCTTTGCAATAGATGACGGGAGTGAAGCCCTTGGAATACTTGCATATGTCACTTTTCTACTACTTGGAGAAACTTTGACCAAGTTTTCAGGGAATCCATTGTTAGAAGCTTTTAAAATTGTCAACAATACACCTCACTAACGACGCTATTTTTAAATTTAACGGCAAAAATTATTTTGCAAAACTTATGCAAAATAGAAACTATTTTTTACATTTCAAAAAAATAGAGACTAAGTTACAAAATAGGTCAAAAGTCAGGAATCAAAATGTCTATTCACTCTGGAAGTTCCTTAGTTCTCCATGGCCCGGCTAGAGACATCAACATACACCAACAACAACCACCACAGTAGGCATCAACAACCCGAGTTCACTACGCCAAACCACCACTAACTACCATGCAACCAAACCTAACCACCACCATCAATCCACCACTGCACAACCAAACCCTTACAACACCACTGCATCGAAGCCCGAGGGCATGGTCCTCAACACCATTGTTTTCATGAGGCACAAATCTACTGTGTGTGGCCTTTGACGAAGTGGTTAGTTCGAGGTGGAGGATCAAGGTAGATATACACACGTAGATCTAAGACTTCGAAGAAACATACAATGCTTTAGAATTCTATATAAAAAAAAAAGTAATAGTAAATAGTGTGAAAAACAATTAGACACATGTTGATTACCAACGAAGACCAATCATAACTCACATAGATTTGAATTTTCTGAGCTTAGGTTTGAGCAAAAAAATCACACTTTAAGATTTTGTGAGGATAAAAAATATATTTAAAATTTTATAAAAAACATATTTTAAATTTTATAAAAAACATATTTTAAATATTTTAATATTTATAAGAAAAATATATAGCAAAATTGAGGCGAATATGATTGCGTTAAGGTACGCAAAAGTAATGAAATTAAAATGCGGATGCTATATGTGGAATGAATTTGCGAGCTACAGTACAATTTCGAAAAGAATAAAACACATTTCCATGTAGAGAATACAAAACAAGAGTGCCCTGATAGTTTCAGGAGTTCACACACCAAAGCCGAGAAAAAAAAAAAAAAACCAGCCAATGCACAAGCAACAGGTAACTCGAGCGGGAGGGTCACCAACAATTTTCAGTACTGACTCACTGTTGCATGACCATCGTTTCAAGACACTTTTTTTTCTTGTCCTTTCTCCGCTTTGCGAAAGGGATATTTAGTTCTGAAGACTGGGGCGATAAGAATTTTGTATATAATAAAGAGGATGAAAATAAAAAAAGATGACTGAAAATAAACGAAAAAAATATACATATTTAGTTCTAGAGAAATTAAAAAAAAGAAATAGATAGATAGGTAAATAAAAATAATTAAAAAGTAAATAAATAAAAATAACTAATATATTTTACGCTCCTTCTCTTTCTCGAATTTTTTTTTTCTATCGGACAGAATCACCTCTTACATAAAAAATGGGTGGCCCCTCCTATATTTAAGCCATGTCAATTGCTGTAGGTGAATTCCGAAGCAGAATATTAACCTGAGGCTGAGAGTCGTATAGAAAACATAAGTTGCACCAGTTGGTAATGGTGTTTACCCCACGGACAAAAAGTAAACCTCTGTTATGTGTTATTATGTACCTAATATATTAAAGCAATGATGTGTTATCACATCACGAAAGAAATAAACCACTCAGTGCGACGTTAGGGGGGAATTTCAGAGAGGATTGTCCAGGTCCATGCTTGAAGAAGGACACAAAAAACATTTATACAATTTTAATGTGAGAAAAAAATTCAATTTCTTTTAGTAACGATATTTGAATTTCATCTTTTAGAGTTGTACAAACTCTTTCAAATTTTAACTCATACAAATATTAAAAAGAAAACATTTAATCAAGTTTTTCATATCTCGACTATAATATGTTTTCAAAAAACTACTTAATATTGATAATTTTTTCTTCAGCTGACAAAATTGCATTTCATTTTAGTATTTGTCGTCAGGTCAGATTGTATCCAATATTCCGTTAAGTGATAACATGACACACAGAGTTTCACGTCATTATACCTAATCACTAATCATGTAAGCAGAGGCTTCCACGTCATTAATTTTTGTTTTAAATATTTAAAAAATAAAAATTAAATCAAACTGAGTTTTCTATCATTTTGCCAATCATTCATCCCTGACAAATGGAACTTCATCTTCTCAGCAATGGTATTCACTTTCTTCAATGATTGATTGTGAGTGTTATTGAGATAGTAACTTCATGTATTTTGTGACTTCATCTTAGTCCCAACATATTACATCACATGGTCTCTTTGAAAGAAACTACCATGATGCAATTTTAATTTGAAACTCATACCTTCACATTGGAGTTGTCTAATTATGTGATTGCTAATAGTTGTGAGGTGGAGTTGTTTGTTGTTTGGCTTCCGACAAGTGCACCGGATCGCACAAGTAGTATAAAACTGTAAGAACCGAATATCGAACACTCGGGGAACTTGTGTTATTTGGTAAGCTATTTCAGCAAATAGGTGTCTGGTGTGTAAAGGTAAGTGTGAATATGAACAGGTGTATAAACTATTAGTGCAAAAAGAAAGAAAATCACGCGAGAGAAATGATGTGTAAAAACAAGTAGAGAACACGTTGGCCTTCCTAATAGGTGTCTGATGCTAAAAAGATATTCTCTATCTAACAATGTTCATGTGTTCTTATGGTGTCTCCTAAGATACTAAACCCCGATTCCTCATGATAGTTTAGCCTAATCTTGATCAAGCATCGTCCGCAGATTCCTCTTGTAAGACTAAAATCAACCAGGACCGCATTAAGACACACATACACAACTAAGTTATCGCACCCCGATTCCTCGTGATAGTACGACAACTTAGCCCTGTACTATCAAGGACTTTAGAGTCAGACCAGTTTCCACTGTTGAATGACCCTAACAAAGCATGCATCTACGTGATCAAGGTAAATGCATACTGGAATGAAAAGCAGATAGCACAGAGAACACACAAAACATCATTAAATAGATAGAAATATATTTACATCAGGTACCTACAGGGAAGATCCAACAGAGGATTTAGCTTTCCATACCAGGAAGCCTTCTTTACAATAAAGAGAAGAACAAGATGAAAGATTGCAAAAATACAAGTGGTGAGAATGTCTCCTGCACCTCTAGGATCTCACAATCACTCACAAACTTATCTCAAGCTTTCAAACTGACTCCTGCTTCAAGCTCTGGTCTCTGCAGATCTTCACACAGCAAAATCTCTCAAAACTCTCTGGAACTTGGACCTTTCTCTCTCTAGAAACCCTAGACATGCAAAGCTCTGAATCCCAATCCAAACTCTCTTCACAAAATCTGATTTCATGCTTAAATAGGTGGCCCTGTTCATGCTCGTGCGCTTAGCGCACTTATGGACTGCTTAGCGCACATTAATGAATTTCGGCTTAGCGCGTGCCTTTCTCGCTTAGCAGATGAACTGAAGCGGTGCGCTTAGTGAGATGAAGCGGTGCGCTTAGTGAACCTGTACAGCTCATCTTCTTCCAGAGTCTTCCTCACGCTTAGCCCATGAGTGTTGCGCTTAGCGGACGCTCGCTAAGCCAGCATGTTGGCTTAGCGAGAAGGTAAAAAACAGCACTTTCCAAAGCTTGCCTAATTAACCTGAAATTGAGAAAAAAATTATTATTAAACACACAAAATGGAAGTACTAAGTATTTATTACCTATACTTAACATAAAATACTTATAACACTACAAAATAACCATAAATTGGGAGAGTTTGATACAATTTATACAAGTTTTATACACAAAAGTTAGTTGTTTTCACCGACTAACAACTCCCCCAAATTTACAGTTTTGCTTGTCCTCAAGCAAAAAGAGAACAGCTCACTTGTCCTCAAGTGACAATGACATGCAGTGACTATGTACAAAGGAGTATGCAACAAAAGTTACAAATTGCATGATAAGGGAATGGAGTAAAATACCCTCATCACTTGTCTTTCACAAGGTATGCAGTTATCCAAAGAGAAGAATAAAATGTAACCTGAACAAATAGATGGAGTTAGGCATAAGACAAATATCAAGGAAAGTAGCTTAAACCATAGTCTCACGGCTACTGTTTCACTCAAGCACAAGTGTTTAAGCTATTCATTAATAACAACTAGCAAGAGGTCCAATCTTTGAATTTCATCTCATGCCATAAAGTCAGAAATGTATAAACAGAATCAGAAGGACTTTCTCAGGCTTGTAGTGAGGCTTGGCTACAAAAATTCATTGGTTTTTCCTGTAGAAGCAAAGTTCATTGCTTCATGATGATGAATCAAGATTGATTCAAGGTGTTTTGATGATAACAAAGATGATGACAAAAAGCCCAAGAGAATGATTTCAAGATTAAGTCAAGAACAATTCAAGAATCAAGAGAAAGATTCAAGAGAAAGTTTCATCAAGAAGATTCAAGATTCAAGATTCAAGAATAATCAAGATCAAGATTCAAGACTCAAAGATTCAAGAATCAAGAGAAGACTTAATCAAGATAAGTATTAAAAAGTTTTTTAAAACATTGAGTAGCACAAGAAATTTTCACAAAATCATTACCAAAGAGTTTTACTCTCTGGTAATCGATTACCAGATTATAGTATCGATTACCAGTGGTTTTAAAACGTTAAGATTTTCAAAATTCAAAATGAAGAGTCACATCTATTGATGTGTAATCGATTACACCTTTATGGTAATCGATTACCAGTGACTGTTTTCGAAAAATTCATTTCCAAAAGTCACATTTCTTCAAGTGACTTGTTTTTGAAGATTCTTTCAAAAGTCATATCTTTTTTAGTGATTAGTTTTAAAGAAATTGCCAAGAGTTACAAGTTTTGACTTGAGTCATCAAGAAACTATAAATATGTGACCTTGGCATGAAACAAAAATAAAATCATTCATATCAATCATCTCTTTCAATCATTCTATCTTTTAATCTATCTTTCAACATCTTCTTTCATTTCTTTCAGAACTTTCTGGTTTCATCTTCTCTTCATCTTTCTAAAAGTTTTTGTTCAAAACTTTCTCTTCCAAGAAAAGTTCTTTGTTCAAAAACTTGTGTTATTCATCTTTTTCATTCCCTTCTCCCTTTGCCAAAAAGAATTCACCAAGGACTAACCGCCTGAATTCTTTTTGTGTCTCTCTTCTCCCTTTTCCAAAAGAACGAAGGACTATCCGCTTGAATTCTTTTGTGTCTCCCTTCTCCCTTGTCAAAGAATTCAAAATGACACAGTCTGAGAATTCTTTTGATTCTTCCATTTCCCATAAACAAAAGATTTCAAAGGACTAACCGCCTGAGAATTCTTTTGTTTCCCCCTTCACAAAGTTTCGAAGGACTAACCGCCTGAGAACTTTGTCTTAACACATTGGAGGGTACATCCTTTGTGGTACAAGTAGAGGGTACATCTACTTGGGTTGTTGTGACTGAGAACAAGAGATGGTACATCTCTTGTGGATCAGTTCTAGTGGAGGGTACATCCACTAGGTTTTTCAAAGAGAACAAGGGAGGGTACATCCCTTGTGGATCTTTGCTTGTAAAGGAATTTACAAGGTTGAAAAGAAATCTCAAGGACTGCAGGTCGCTTGGGGACTGGATGTAGCATGGGTTGTTGCCGAACCAGTATAAAAATCTTGTGTGTTTGTCTTCTTCTTCCCTACTCTTTTAATTTCCGTTGTGCACTTTAATTATTGCTTTTACTTTTGGTAATATTAAGAAGGATAGATTTTTAATTAGTAAAGGTTCGTTAATAATTAATTCAACCCCCCTTCTTAATTATTCCGAGGTCACTCGATCCAACATTTCCAGGATTCAAAGGTTTAGATTCTAAGAGAGCACAGTTCCTAGACTTATCCCAATGGTCTTTTTCATGTGCTTAGCTTGCTCACTAGCTTTTCACTTTCATTTGCTTTTGACCTTATTACATCATCACACTTTATTCTTTTCTTTTCTTTTTTTTAACATACAACTTATTTGTTGTGTGTGCTGATGCTTTACCTTTTTCTTTGCATCCCAACTGACTTTACACCCCCAAATTTGGGGTAAATTTTGCCTTGAACCATATTCTCTCCTAGAATCTAAGCAAGGTATCAGGAGATAATTATTTAAGTTCAGGGTTCAATTTATGACAAAATCATTCAGCTCAAAAAGGGTGCAAAGGATATAATTATCATTCAAGGTAAGCTTTTTGGTCAAAAGGCTTGTGTATGTACAATCATGGCCTTCATCATGTCCTCATTTATACATTTCATTCTAAAATTCAGTGATTCATGCAAAGATTATTACTCATAGCTAGTCGTTCACTCACAGTTTAAGGTCACACTCTCACCAATTTTGGTTCAAACTTTTCTTTCACAATCAATCTATTTACTGACTAACAATTATAATTGCAAGTTCACATTCTTGTTCATTCTTTGTCTAACATACACACTTGCACAAACTCATGAAAAGAAACACAAATTCCATCACAATCATGCATTCAATTTAAATTAAAAGCATACAACCATTTTCATAAGTCAATAAAAGTGCTTCACTGCTATATCATTAAAAACCAAGTTAAACTGTTCAAAATGCTTCAGAATAAGCAAACCAACGATTCATAAATAAAACTAACAAAAAGGAATTATTGTACTAAAACCATAATTAAAATAATAATAAATCAAAAAGCAAAAAGTATCATCATGAATCAAAATTCCTGTGACTGGTCCTGAGTGTCCTGTGTCTGACCATCCTCCTCATCTGTCAGCTGAAACACTAGAGTAGTTGGAGGAGAAGTGTCCACAGCTAGGATTGGTGTAGTCGGGTCCTCTGGCATCTGTAGAAGAGGAGTGGAGGGGTCTGCTGCAGGCTGAGGTGAGGGTAGGTTTACCACTGGCGCAGAAGGCTCTGAAGTAGCCTCAAGGGATCGCTCAGGTGTGGCAGCAGCTACCTGTCTCACCTGTGTCTCCTCTGTCTCTTCTCCTATATCAAATTGCTCTGGGATGGTGGCCTCAGATGACTTATCCTCCACATGTTGAGGTACCTGGGCTGTGGGACCTTCGTCTTCCTTATGAAGAGAAGGTTGGGTCCCGGGCTAGGCTACCATCTCATTAAACTGCTCTACTGAAGGAATAGAGTATGGAGGTGCCATCATCTATAAACTTTGTAGTAAAATGATCTGTCCCTGATGAATGCTCTGAAGCATGGCTTCAAAGCGCTGATAATCTTTTTGAGCTGGGACAGAAGGGGTTGCTGAAGTGGATGCTGGAGTAGGAGCTGCAGAAGTAGAAGGAAGCTCAGCTGGCCTTGCCCTCGCCCTCCTAGCCCCTCGGATAGAAACTGTTGGATCTTCGGGGTTCCAACGGTTCTTCCTGATGTAGGCCAAGTTAATGACCTGGCTCAGGCGCTCAAAAGTGAGGCTATCTGAGACAACCCCCCTGGCTCTACATAATGCGGTGATTAGAGCAGGGAACCCAAGTCTAGAAGTGTTAGATTGGGCTATAGAAGTCATTTGGCCAGAGATCAATGCTCCTATGTTCATATCCAAGTGAGAGACTAGGCCAAAGATCAGCCTAGCTTTGTCCACTGTCAGATCAGAGGTATGTGATGTGGGGGCCAAGTTGGAGTATTAGAGAACACTCCACACCTAAGCTAGTGTAGTCAAATCCTTCCTGAGAATCTTCCTAGGATGGCCCTCAGAGTTCAAGATGAACCCTCGGCCAAGTATGCATAAGGCAACCTTTATCTCTCTGAAGTCTGTAGGCAACCTGCAGTATTTGGAGTATGCGGGTAGAGTTTCTCCCTCAGCTAATACCACAAGTGTCTCCAGGAATGTGTTGAGACTGTCAACATCAATCTTCACTAAATGACCTCTGACTCTGGACTGCTTTGGTGGATGATCCTCAAAACTGTATAAATTTGCATAAAACTCTTTTACCAAAACCAAGTCTATGCTCCCATTGACTAAATTGGTGAGGCATTTATGGAAATTACGCCTCTCCAATTCAGCCTTAAAGTCATCTAGCTCAATGTGATAAAGCTCTACCTTCCTCTCAGGTAAAATATTTCTCCCCAGAACATTATCTGTGTATTTGGTCCAAGCATCTAAGGAAGAGAATCTCCTTGTGTCATACTGAGATGTGGGTCTTGAACCAATACTTTTATGTTTCCTAGAAGCCATCTGCATATAAAGGAACCAAACAATTAATCAGGACACAAGTTATTCAAATTTCAAAAACTGAAAAAATAAAACTGAAAAAGACACTGACCGCTTAGCTAGCCTTTGTAAAAAAACACTACCGCTTAGCGACATGTGGTGTCACTTAGCGGAAGTTGCAGAAATTTAGATTCTGCAGAATTAGCTTAGTGGAAAAGCGCCCGCTAAGCTGAACATCTGCCGCAAGGATATGCGCTAAGCTCCTTAAAGGCTGCGCTTAGTGGCACCAACTCTTCAAAAATTCCACTAAGTGTTGGGAGCTTAGCGAGAGAAGCTCACTTAGCTCAACAGATGCCGCAACAAATCATGCTTGGCCCAGGAAAGCGTGGCTTTACGCGCGGCTATCAACAAAAAAAATGTCTAAGTTACCTGGGCTTAGCGATTCAGCCTCGCTTAGCCACAGGTAGTTCAGCAAGAGGATGAGTGTTCATCCTCAAAGGATGAACTCGCTTAGCGCAATAAGCGTGCTTAGCGAGTTCTTCAGAGAACGCTTACATACAATGAGTATTGATGAACTCGCTTAGCACAGC
This sequence comes from Glycine soja, assembly GCF_004193775.1. Taxonomy (NCBI): domain Eukaryota; kingdom Viridiplantae; phylum Streptophyta; class Magnoliopsida; order Fabales; family Fabaceae; genus Glycine; species Glycine soja. The sequence goes on along the minus strand of NC_041015.1, from coordinate 38,652,226 downwards.
ATGCTTGCTTAGCGAGTTCATCGCGTTTTCCAGAAAACGCAGAAAATGCAGTTCGTTTTCTTGCACTTCTCAAGCCTCTAAAAGGCATATCAGACATGCAATGTGTGCATCAAACTCAGTATAGTATACAAGCGTATATAGCCCTAATCTCAAACTAATTCTAACCAAACATAAAAACCCTAAAAATCTAAAACTACAGTTGAAGTCTTCTACCCTAAAGTTTAGACAAGAAAAAGAGAAAAAGAATCAAGGAACTTACTTGGATTGTTAATGGTTTAGGATTGGAAGTAGACAATGCGAAGAGAAAGCCCAGATGCAAAATGTGTAAATTTTTGGAGAGAGAGAGTGCAGAGAAGGGGAAGGCGAAATTTGGCAATTGTGAGTGTAACTGCCGTTACACTCACTTAAGCATGTTTTGACACTTTCGCTTAGCGGAAAGTTGCGCTAAGCGAGCCAGAGAGACGTTTGGTTTCTCAACAAGGCTCGCTTAGTGGATACGCACGCTTAGCCGACGTTTCAAATTCAAAATCAGTTTTTTTTTAACACAGGCTTGGCTTAGCGCGAGGATCAGACCGCTTAGCGAGGTTTGCAGATCTGAAAAGCTGCAACTCTCGCTAAGCCAAACTCTGGCTGGCTTAGCTAAAATGATGCATCTTAAGTACAGAGGAGCATGCACTTAGCTGATAAGGACTCGCTTAACGCTCACATTTCTGCAATGAATCTCGCTTAGCTGCCATAACTGGCGCTTAGCTTTATGGACCTTAGTTATGGTTGTAAGGAATTGGGTTTGGCGACAAGAGGTCACGCTTAGCCAAGGATAAGCATCACTTAGTGATTAGGCTGAAGCTTAGCTAAATTCAGATCAAATTGAAGTTAGCTTAGCTCAACCTTGGCCAGCTTAGCAGACCAAATCAGCCTCAGATGCAAGGGTTGAGCGCTAAGCGCTTGAGACTCGCGGCTTAGCGCATGAATAGAGATGCGCTTAGCGTGAGGCTTGCACTTAGCGCGAGGCTTGCACTTAGTGAAATGACTGTTTTTCTTTTTTTTTTTTCAGAAAAAATGTTTTCTAAGTTATTTTTCAATCCTTTTTCCAAGAAATTGAAACCCTTATGTTAAACATTCAAAGATAGGCTGATATACTCCTATGTATAGATCATACAGCAAGTTCCAAATGATTAAATGCATGAAAAACAAAGATAACAGAAATTAAAATTGGGTTGCCTCCCAGGAAGCGCTTCTTTAACGTCATTAGTTTGACGCTTTTACCTCACTGGGTGATCTTATGTTTTGGTTCTTACTTTCAGAACCTCTTGACCTCCTTCCATTACCTGTAAGCAAACATTGCGTTTTGGAGCAGGCTTGTCTTCAACAAACAAATCAAAATCAATTTTTTGATCTTCAAAACCTACCTCCAGCTTCCTCTTCCCCATATCAACTATGCAGCTGGCGGTCAACATGAATGGCCTTCCCAATATTACAGGGATGTCTGTATCTTCAGAGATATCCATTACCACAAAGTCTGTTGGGAAGATAAAATGTTTTACTCTGACCAACACATCTTCAATTACTCCATATGGCCTGGTAATGGAGTGGTCAGCTAATTGTAAAGTAATTCGAGTGGGCATTATTTCCAACTCTCCCAATCTTCTGCACATGGAGAGTGGCATCAAATTGATACTGGCTCCCAGGTCAATAAGAACTTTTCCCACATTGACTTCTCCAATTGAACAAGGAATAGTTACACTCCCAAGATCTTTATGCTTGGGTGGAAGGATCTTCTGGATCACAGCACTGCAGTTTCCTTCCACTATGATGTTTTCCTGATGAAATATATTTATGCTTCCTTGTTAACATATCTTTCAAAAATTTAGAGTAGAGTGACATCTGCTACAAAGTTTCTCCGAAGGGCATGGTTATTTCCAGTTTCCTGAAAATATCTAAAAATCTTGACAGATGACCATCTTTTTCTTTCTTGGAAGGTATCACAGGATATGGTACTTCCACACCTTCATCCACAACTTTTTCACTCCTACTCTTCTTTGCATTCTTATTATTTTTTTCTTCTTTTTCATTTTTTTCCTTTTCTATTTCTTTTTCTACTTCTTTTTCTTTTTCTTGGTCCTTCAATTCTTTATTCTTGACCATTATTTGTTCCTCTTTTTCTTGATTACTTTCACCTCTCACCTTATTTTTCTTGCCATCAGTACCTTTCTTGTCAGCAGTTTTTTTCTTATGCACAACACTATCCTCATCCTTAGCCTCCACAAACCTTTTACTCCTTGTCATCATAGCTTTGCATTCCTCCTTGGGATTCTGTTCTGTATTTGCCACAAAACTGTTGGATGACTTGTTAGCTATCTGCTTGGCCAGTTGTCCCACCTGGACCTCAAGGTTTTTCAGTGCTGACTTAGTGCTTTTATGATTTGACATTGTTACCTGTATAAACTGAGTCAAGGTCTCCTCCAGCTTAGTAGTCCTCTGGAATATGTTAGGTCTTTTTTGGATTGGCCTGTTTGAAGGCCCACTCTGGTCTTTGTGGAACTGGTTGCCATGGTGTGTCCTCCACTGTCCTTGTTGATTATAGGGACCCTGCTGGAAGCCTGAAAATCCTACTTGAGTATACCCTTGTGGCTGTTGATTTCCAATATAATGAATTTCTTGAGTGTTTTCTTCAGTGGGAATACATTGGCCTATTTCATGAGCCTCACCATAGATGGTACAATCTGTAACCTGTAAAACAGAAGAGTGTGTAGGTTGACCCATAGACAACTTAGTTGGCAGCTTACCAAGTGTTTCTGTTAAAATCTCAAGTTGCTTAGAAAGCAACTTGTTTTGTGCCAATAAAGCGTCATGTGATGATAGCTCTATCAAGCTTTTCTTCATGGGTTGATGGGTTCTGTCTCATAGAATGACATGATCACTGGCTGACATGTTCTCAATTAGCTCGGTTGCTTCTTCCAGGGTCTTCAGTTTTATCTTTCCCCCTACAGAAGCATCTAACAGTTGCTTGGTTTGTGGTCTCAACCTCAAGAATGTATGCAATTGTTCTGTCTTACAGAAGTTTTCTTCTCCTCTCGGCCCTGTTCCTTCGCAATGTAGCTTCAATTTCTAAGTCCAGAGGAACTAAATTTCCTGTGAGAGATCTATGCATATACAACACTAACAGAATAACGGTTATCCAGTTTAACAAGAAAAGACAAATAGAAATTATGAACAAATATTCACAAAAACAAACAAAGAATAACAAATAAAGAATAGACACCTAAAGACGACATTAACACATCATAAACTAATTTCATTAGAAACATCCAACTACATCAAATACAACATGATTACTTTTGAAGATTTACATCTCAACCTACCAACCTACCAAATTTAACAAGACAACTACCCAAAGAAATGAACAACTTCAGCTACAACTCAGTTCCTTCTATGACCACCAACATTCATTGCAATTATAATGCTTAGTAAAGAAATGAACACCCAAAGAACTACAACTACAAAACCTAACAACTTCACTCTATTCCTTTCAACAATAATATTTTTATTTTTCCTTCTAATTTTACTCTTCAAGTGCACAACTTCAGCTAAGGATGCACAGTATTCTTCTTCTTGTGCTACAATTTTTTCCTCAAATATGTTATTTCTTCTGCATTTGCTTTAGCTTCCTCCATTAATGAAGCAAGTTTCAACTTCAGCTCTTCATTTTCATGAACATACCGAACCAACTCACTCCCTTCTGCGAGAACTTGATTCCTACAATGCAATACCAATTAAATAGAGTAAAATCCAAAATTTAACACAAAATTGACATTTGCTTACATTCTAGTGTGGGCATCTCCAAAACCTTCTCCCTGGATGGTTCACACTAGGCAACGTGAACATAATAGCGGGTACCTCACATTTGCACTTAACCATCGCAGGAGATGACGACAATGACAATAATGACCCACCCTTTCCATCCATCCTTTCACCCATCAATCGAACAACTTCTGTTAGGGTTCGAAATGCCTAAATGCCTCCAAATAGCCTTAGGGTTCCAAAATCCCAAATGCCTCCCTTAAGGTTCCAAATCTGCGACAACCAAACATTTTCAAAAACGAAAAAAAGTAACTCAGTTTGATTTAAATTTCATTTTTTAAATATTTAAAAACAAAAATTAATGACTTGGAGGCGTGTGCTTACATGGTTAGTGATTAGGCATGATGACGTGTCACTTCGTCTACCATGTTATCACTTAATGGATGCAGCCTGACGGCAGGTACTAAAATGAACTCAAATTTTTTCCAGGTATCTAGGGGGGAAATGAATGTTAGGTAGTTTTTTGAAAATAGATTATATTCTAGGTATGAAAAACTTAATTAAACCAAAAGGAAAATTATGTTTGTTACAAACATGACGTTTGATTTATGTGAACCTCCTTTTACATCATTGTATTAAAAGTAACAAAATTTTTAACTTCTATAAAAAAAAAGATTAAGGTTCCCTTCCTTTCGGGTGAAAATGAGAATAGGAATAAAATAAGTGAAAAGTTGAAATGAGATGAAAATTGACATAGTCCACATGTTTCCTTTTTTTTTTAACCTTAAAACTAAGATGGAATGAGTGAAAAGTGTGGAAAATCTGATTTTTTTTTTGTATTCTCAAAACTGCCCTCTATCTAACTCAGAGGACACATGAGAAAGAGTTGGAGCTATTGATTTTAGAACATAGATATGTTGCATGTTTTAGTATAATCAAATATATTGGTTGCATATTCAAATGATTATGTACATATAAGTGAAGACAAATGTACAATGGTAAACACAAACAAAAAAAGGGTCGGATTTGTTGCCGACAAAAGGAACAAATACAAGGGTAAAATTAAAATTACAAAAATATTTAATTTTTATTTTATTATCTATTAAATTACTTTGATTCACATTTTTATTTTCTTTTGATACCGCTTTCCTCTCTATTTAATAATCCCACTTTTTGCTATCTTTCATCTCTCTTTCTTTTCTTTTTTTTTCATTCCTCACATTTTTTTTTCATTCCAACAGACACTACCTAAACCTTATTTTACAAGTAATATTTTGGATCTAAGATTGTGAGAAGAGAAAACATTTTATATATAATAAAATATACCATTATGAAATATATATTTATATTTTAAATTACTACTTGTACTTTAGGTTCTTATTTATAATTCTCCCTTAGATCCTTAAAATATCAAACCGGACATGAAACCCCTCACATAATTATTATCAAAATAAAACTTTCTGATGACAAAATAACAAATAAAAGCATCTATATTATTCATCAAAGAGACATAAAAGTAAGATATTTATTTTCTTTTGAAATATAGCAATATGACAAGGTTAAGAAAGAAGTTAGATAGCACTACTAGAAAATTTACTTTTAACATCGTTAGAATAATATCGGTTTTATAAAAAACCGATGTAAATGAAAACACATTGGTATGATTGTAAATAATGTGACTTTGTTAACATCAGTTTTCAGAAAAATCGATGTTAACTTGAGTTGGTTAACATCGATTTTTCAGAAACCGATGTTAACGTGACTTCTTTAACATTGGTTTTTACAAAAACTGATATTAACCAACTCACGTTAACATCGGTTTATGGAAAAAACCGACGTTGTATTATCCTATTTATAATATTTTTCGCGCTTCTAGCATCTCACTCGTCTCCCTCACGCTTCTGGCAACCTCGAACCCTTTGCCACTCTCACTCTCACTCTCACGGCACTGAAATCACTGTCACTCACAGTCTCACTCTCGCTCACAGTCGTCTAGGTCTCAGTGTCACTCTCGCTCACAGTCTAGGTGCCATTCTCACTCTCGCTCTCATGGTATGTTTTTCTCTTGAAGCTTTATGGATTGTGTGTATCTTTCTCCTTCTACAATGTAGGATAAACTTTTTGGTTTTCTTTAGTCTCTGATTGTGGCTATGCTGATTGTTGAACCTGATTAGTAGTAGGTGATCATGGCTGAACAATGTTATAACCACCACCATCATTATCAATGGCACTACCATTACCAATACCAATGGTGATTAGTAGTAGTAATATTTGTCTTTGATTTTTTCTGCTAGCTACTGTGACAACCTATTTTGTTTGGTGAATGATGAAGATTTGGGAGTTAAAGAGATTGATTAATGATTGTTAGTATATATGTATTGATGTAGCCTTTGGTATTTGTCTTTAATATTTGGCCTATTTTTGTCCTGCCTCGACAATTATTTTCAATTAAGGATTGTTAGTATAGACAATTATTTTCAATTATTTGACAATTTTTTGGTACTTGTATCATTGGGCTTTGAAGCTTTTTACTTCTAAATGTTCAATCAGATTGATGGGTTTTGTAGGATATTAAGGATTAGATAGAACTGATGGGAAAATACTGTTTATTTTTAGTTTTTGCAATAGTAGTTAGTTAAGAAAGCTACAAAAAAGTTGCATTAGAGAAGCCTCTATTAGTTTGGAAGTTACATGTATAAGAATTTCAGTGCCAATTACTTTTTGTTTGAGAGAATTCTCTTTATTCCTGTGTCTGTGCTAACAAACTCATATTATTATGTCAAATCTATCATGTATTTGTATCGTATTGTTGTTTTGCAGATTTATTGGTATCATTTTGTTATGTCAAATCTATCATATTATATTAGAGAAGCCTTTATTAGTTTGGAAGTTACATGTATAAGAATTTTTGTACCAATTACTTTTTGTTTGAGAGAATTCTCTTTATTCCTGTGTTTGTGCTAACAAACTCATATTATTATGTCAAATCTATCATGTATTGCTATCATATTGTTATTTTGCATATTTATTGGTATCATATTGATATGTCAAATCTATCATATTATATTAGTTGCATGGAATAAGCTTCTAGATAAGCATGGTGCATAGTCAGTTTGTGCATGGATCAGTTAATGGATTTAGTTGGTTTGACAAAATCTACTTAATGTCATGTTTATATTGTAAATGGAGTTTAGAAATAACGAATGAAGATCAACAAAACTGGAAGGAAATGATTAACATAATGATGAATATTAACAAAAAAGCAGAGGAAATGTTCAACACTGTTCATATTATGGATTAGGTTAGAAATTTCAAGACTATTCTCAAATAAACATGACATGATATAACACATTTGCTTATATTATGTTGCTTGTTGAATGTAGCCTTAGGGTGAAGTCAATAGGTCATTTGTTGTAAGATGGAAGGATGAACTGGAGCATATTTGGCATCTGCTAGATAGTAATGGCAACATGCACTTTGTTACATACAACCCAGATCTGGTGAGCCTAAATCTACTAGCTGGATGGACATAACTCTGAGATTTCTATGGACTCACTGGAAATCATCAAGTGACCTTGATCCACTTTGGATAAAGTGTTTTCTTCCTCACTATCTTCAAACGTAGCTCTGAACCAAAAACTTACCATAAATGACACTTTTTGTACCACCAACTTCCTAACTCAGTCACTTTTAAAGTCCTGCTGAGTGAGTACAAAGTGACTTGCAACAGTTTTGTGAGTAATTAAGGACTCATATGTATGCCAAATTTTAAAATCATATACATATCTAATATGAATTTAATGTTAATTTCAGGATGTGCCGAGAGTACCATGTATTCATTTATGAAAGTTGTAGGATTCACCCATCTGAACTTGGAAGAGATTACAGAGTGTAAGATTATTTATAATCATTGGAGGAAGAGTGCAAAAATTGGAAATGGATGGAGGAATTTTGTACAATCACAAAATTTGCAAGCTGGAACTCAAATATAATCTGAGTTCCTAGATGCAATTTCTAACTTTGTTTTATTTTGGATTTGTTTGTGATTAAAGTACATTATACTATAGTATTATAGATCTATAAATTTTTATTTATAAGTCTTGGAACATCTTGAACACATTTGTACGAAATTTTTGTTTATAAGTACTCTTGGTGCACGGTATATTTTGTTTAGAACTCTTAGTGATATATTAATTTGTGTAAATTTTTGTTTATAAGTCTTGGTGGTATATTTTGTTTATAAATTTAGCTTATTTTATGAGTTTTATAAAGGTTTGAATTATATGTTGTCATATGAATAGTTATAGGTTGGTAATTAAAAATATAGATATGTTATTAAAAAAAATTCAAAAAACAACTTCGGTATACAAATTGATGTTATTGTTGTTTACTGACATCGGTTTTTCTGAAAATCGATGTTGGTGAAAAGAAAACAACATCGGTATAAAAAACGATGTTGTTTTTTCGTAAAACAATATCGATTTTTAAACAACCGATATTAACATTGATACTTTAACGTCGATAGTTTTAACATTGGTTAATAACCGATGTTAAAAGTCCTTAATAATCGATATAAAAAACTTATTTTTTAGTAGTGTAGATATATAAAATGAGTTAGATGATTAAGAGAAAAATAAAAAAAGGAAAGATCCCAAGTTAATTTGATCCTTTTATTAACAAATTACTAATATTCTAACCATTAACATTTATTAATAAAAAAAAGCTAGACAAATTAGAAGTATATTATAGCATATGCCCAGAGAAAATTGTCAACATATTGAGCACGTAATATTCATTTGTGACTATTGCACGCACCACAATGGCTATACACTGTATTTTACTATATCGGATTGGGGCATAACATAGTCCTCAATTTGCATAATCCATTAATCTAGTATGTCCAAGCTTGATATGAGGCTAAGATTGTGGATGCCTGAAAGAATTATTCTTGAAAAATTAGCATCAACTTTCCATCTAAGATTTTATTAACATTTGTAATTTTGTATGTTTCCATAAGCATCCTAACTACTAATTGCAAAATCTTTTATTAGGTGTTCAAGAGAATATATATAGACCAGCACTAAACATAAACCCAATTCAAAAGCATGTTCTTTGCGTGAAGTAGATCACAGCATTCCTCTTTAAACCATCAAGACAGTAAACTGTAAACCTCACATGGTGTGATTGTCACATGCACACTTTGAAAGGTTCTTTAACTAACGATTCAGGAAATAAATATCTGACATCGTCAATGTTCAGAGTCACATGGCTACTTTCGTTAAAATAGGTACAGCATTACTATCAATGCTGTGAATGTAAAATTCGCGAGGAACGGTTTAATAAGAGAAAGCTGATAAGATGTAACAATATTATATACGATATAATAATTTATAATTATGATGTTTAAATGAATTTAGTTGCGAGCTACATTCTCAACCGTGAAAAACTTGATACGTGTGCTTCATTGCTTGATGACACATTAATGAATTTGACATTTCTATAGTTTTTAATAAGCCAAGCATACTAATGTGTTTATCCTAAAAAGCATACTAATGTGTTATCATAATGTGTTCAAATATAAATTATACAATATTATCTATATAAAAAATAAATATAAGAACATTTTTTTTCTTAAAAATAAGAATTATATGATTATCTTTAAATGTATTAATTATACCCTTAATTTATTGTGAAATATATTAATAAGACATCAATTCATTTCTCATAAAAGTTGATGCAATTATTATATTGTTAATAATATAAATCATATCGTATTCATTGGTTCAAAAATTATCCTTTGAATTATGAATGATATCATCAAATATAATCACCACATAAATCATTTAAATTTATGAATAACTTTAAGTCTCTAGATTTTTTTGAAATTCAATTTTTAGTTCTTAAACTTTTGTTTAACTGATCAAGGTCCCTCAACTTTTTTCCATTATAATTTTTAGTCCCCAAACTTTTGTTTGACTAGTTAAGGTCCCTTAACTTTTTTTTATTAAGGTTTTTAGTCCCTAAACTTTTAAAAATTTCTTTTTTTAGTCCTTCAAATCTCATTAAATAAATAAAAATAATGGGTTCAAACTTTTATTCAGTGACTAAAAACTGAAATTTTTAAAACTTTAGGGATCTTGATTAGTCAAACAAAAGTTTAAGGATTAAAAACCTTGATAAAAAAAAGTTGAAATACCTTGACCAATCAAACGAAAATTTAAGGATTAAAAAACAATTTTTTGAAAATTTTTAGGGACTAAAAACTTAGTTAACTCTATTATTAATTAAAATTAATCAACTTATTTAATTTTATTAGTCTTGATGAATCAGGTATTTTTAAAGTTAGAATCCCTAAAAAAAGTTGCTTTTGTAAAAAATTCATACCAATCCATCATTTTTTTTGAATTTTTATGTAAAAGGTCTATAAAATGGAATTGAAAATTTTGATAATAAATCTAAATCTATTTCTTAGGGTTAAATATATTTTTTTATAGTCCCCCTAAATTTAAATTTGCTATTTAGTCCCTTAATTTCAAAAACTACTATTTTTAATCTCTATAAAAAAAAAATCTTAATTAGATTGATTTTGGGATGATTGGGATGTTTATTTTTTATTTTTTATGGAGAAGGACTAGAAATAACATTTTTGAAAAAGAGGGACTAAAAAAAATAAGGCTTAAATATGATTTTGATCTCCCAAGTATTAAGCCATATTGATTTTAGTCTAAAAAAGGCTTAATTATACAATTGGTCTCTTAATTATATTTTAAGGTTCAATATTGTCCCTCAATTGATTAAAACACTTCAATTTTACTCTTTTCATCCAAGGATAATTGATAACATTAAATTGTAAATTGTGGCGGTTTAAATTTGCAAATAGTGGCGGCTAAAAATCACCACTACATTTATTATTTATTTTTGGCTTAAATATGTTGGAGGTTCCTGGAATATATCCAAATTTCACAACTAATCCTTGAAGTTAATTTTTGCTTCTCATTGGGTCCATGAAACTTCAAAAGTTTTGCGGGCACTACTAAAAAAACAGCTTTCTACATCGCCCAATTAACATCGGTTATAGCTAAAACCGATGTTAACGAAAGCGCGATAGCATTTTTGTAAATAAGTAGACTTAGTTAACATCGGTTTTTCCAAAACCGATGTTAACTACTCCATAGTAACATCGGTTATTTTAGTAAAAACTGATGTTATCGAGTCGATGTTAACATCGGTTTTATTATAACCGATGTTACGTAGTTGATGTTAACATCGGTTAGTTTTAAAAAACCGATGTTGTTATCATTATAAATTAAACTTCTGAAATTGCACAATCAGCGCTTGAACCCTATCGTTCTTCTTCTTTCTCCTTGCGCTTGAACCCCATTCTTCTTCTTTCTCCTTGCGCTTGAACCCTATCGTTCTTCTTCTTTCTCCTTGTGTCAAAGTCGCCTGCGCTTTCGTGACTGCAACCACATTGTGGATATCGTGTTTGTGGAGATCGTCTTTGGCACTTATCCATTGAGGTACGTCCTTTCGTTTTAACATTAGGCGTTCGTCGTTTTAACATTAGGCGTTCGTCGTTTTAACCCAGGGCTTTATTGTTGTTTCTCCTTCTGCCTTAGTTCGTGTTTGTCGCAAAGTGGGCTGTGCTTCCGTGACTGCAACCACATTGTCGAGTTCGCGTTTGTGGAGTTCGTGTCTGCGCTTCCATCGAAGATATGTCTCTGTTATATGTTAATGATGAAAATCCATTGTTCAATGGTGTGTCTTTGTTGTGATGTTTCGAAACCCTAGTTAGGCACAAAGGGTTAATCGTAACTGAATGTGTAGTGATTTAGGAGCATATGTAACTGCCTTAAGCAGTTATTGCAGAATAAATTATGGAGTAACAGCAGGGGGGTTAGGCAGTTTTTAGTGGGTTTTCAGGAAGGGAGACATGAGGCTGTCAAAAATCAATATATTATATATAAAGATCAGTACTAGGTGTACTGAAAATAAGATAGGAATACAAGGCAAAAAGAGCCTAAACCCCACTAGGGAGAAACGGTAGATAGGACAACATACAAAGCAAACCCAACCCCTTTAAGAAAAAGCCTCCTTCAGATTAGTTGACCAGAAATTAAAATGCGATTGGAAACCCTTCTCCACACACTTGAGCCAGGACCAGGTGTGGAATAGAGCCTCATCCATGACCTTTTCTGGATTAAAAGGCTGATTATTGAAAATCATGCCATTTCTGTGATGCCAAATGGACACTGACAAAGCTATCCAGACAAATTCCCATCTCTTGATTGTGTAGGTTGGCCTATTCCACTGAGAGAATTGCAGAAAATGATTCTTTGGGTCAGTGGGGAAGGGACCCACTCTATTAAACCATCTCATAGGCTCCCACCAGAGACTCCTAGTCTTGGAGCAGTTGAGAAAAAGATGATTGACAGATTCTTCTTCAAGGTCACATAAGGGGCAACTATATGTATGCAATGACACTTGCCTCCTTCTAAGATTATCCCTAGTAGGGAGCCTGTTCTTGAATAATCTCCATGAAAAAGCACTAGCTCTTGGGGGAATTTTCAGACTCCACATGATGTTAAGAACCCTGTCCTCAATAGCACTAGCATGACCCTCCTGCAGCACTTTGTAAGCAGACTTTGTGGAATATAGGCCATTAGGATCAGACTTCCAACAAAGGAAATCCCTGCTGGAGTGATTGATATTGCCTGACTCGATGTCAGCTATAAAATCAGCTACCATGTCAATTTCATGGTCAAAAAAGTTCCTTCTCCATGTTAGCTTCCATTCCCATCTCTCTTCCACAAAATTCCCCATAGAATTAATTGAGGAGGTCGGCTGATTGCTTATTAAAAATAGAGTGGGATTAATTGAAGGGGCACATTCCGAGGCAACATTACAGTCAGCCCATAAATACTGACATATCCTCCTATCAATGGCTTCAATTTTTGTTTCTTGGATACATAGAACATCAAGATTGTTGGTCAAGGTCATTTTTCTGATGGCTGACCACTTGACACCACTACCCAACCCTCTAGAGTTAAAGGATAAAATATTCATGAGTCAATATTGTCCTTTCCCAACACAGCTGTTAAATCTGCTGTATGTTCACTAGCAACCTTATCAGTCTCAGGGACAAAGCTTTGATTTACACAGAGGGTTTCAGGGACAAAGCTTTGATTTACATATTGAATTTCATCCAAATTTTTGACAAGTCATTGTTACTTCCATGAATATTGATATTGTATCATGCTTAATTATATGCATTTGCTTATTCTGATCATTGTGTGTTGTGTGATTATTTCTTCCATGCAGGTACATGATTCCTATTTGTTGTGAGAGTGAAATGATGGGCAGCAGCACCAACTGAGGTGAGTTTATATTTCCTTTTTTTTGTCTTTATCTTTGTTAGTTTGTTATATAGTTTTTATTTTATATGTTTGAGTTTTAAATGTGTAAAAAATAGAAATAGAAAGGTCTGGTGATTGCTTAGGAATTCCTTGCTGTTTCATGGCATTCCTTTTGAACCTCAAAAGGTGCTTATGATGGCCTTTGGTTAAATTTCTGATTATATGTATTGGGGTCCTTGTGCTGGGTTATTGTTGGGTTTGTTTTGCTTTTTGGAAGGTGGCACTTTTGTGTCTTGTATCTTTTATTTTCAGTACCTGTGGTACTGTTCTGTTTAATAATTTTTTTTGAACTGCAAAGATAATTTATATTTTTTTTTGGAAGGCAAAATTATAGTATTATTAATATAGAAACCATACAGTACCAGAGGTACTGAGTGAAACAGATACAAAGCACTCAATGTGCCACCTTCCAAAAACAAACCCAACAAAAAGCCCCACTATTAGAGATAGATTACAAATTAACCGAAGGACTCTAGAAGATTGGTAGACCACTGGTTAAAAGGAATATTAAAGCCTTTCTTCGTAGCTTTAAGCCAAGTACACGCATGAAATAACGCATCATCCATCACTTTGGGAGGTTGAAATGGGGTGCCCTTAAACAATAGGGAATTCCTATGCTGCCAAATAGTACTAGTTAAAGCAATCCACCAAATACAGCGCCTATTGTGATTCCTCTGTGCCCCAAACCCATCACTGAATTGGATAAAATGAGCAGTAGGATCATCTAAGAAAGCTCCCAAAGTCCGGGTCCAGTTCATGGATTCCCACCACAACCCTACAGTCATTCTGCAATGGAAGAAAAGGTGCCCAACCTCCTCCTGGTGATTTCCACATAGAGGACACATAATATCCTGTAGAGCCACATGTCTCCTAAGCAAATTAGCCCTGGTAGGGAGCCTATCTCTAAACAACCTCCATGAGAACAACTCAGCCCTTGGGGGAATTTTAAGCTTCCATAGAATCTTAAAGTTCCTGCTGTGCTGACCAGGTTTGTTGGTAGGTAGCAAGAGCCTATATGCTGACTTAGTAGAGTAGATCCCAGTAGGGTCTGCTTTCCACAACATTGAGTCCTGCAGCTGCTGATGAATAGATATAGCAGATATATCGTCCATGAAGGCTATTGCTTGCTCATTCTTGTGATAAAAAAGGTTCCTTCTCCATTTAAAATCCCAATTCCAAGTATTCTGATAAAACTTTCCCATTTTAGACATGGGAAGGTTTTGCTGTCTGCTAATCACAAATAATTGATTGTACTTCTGCTGAAGGCTGCCTCCCTGTCCCAGCCAAGAATCTTGCCAGAATCTGACCTTATCCCCACAACCAACCTTCCAGGTCATATTCTGGTGAATAATTTGAAATTCAGGCTGATGATAAAGCTTTCTAAGGTCCTTCCACCATTGGGAGTGCCATCCTTTATCTCTACCATTCTGCAAATCTATCAATCCTCCATATTTAGAAGTTAGAATTCTGGCCCACAGCTGCTTATGCTTGGAGACTAGGTCCCATATCCATCTACCTCTCAAAGCTGTATTAAATTTGGACAAGTCTTTGATCCCCAATCCCCCATCAATTTTTGAAGTGCAAATATCAGCCCATTTGACCCAAGAGATTCTATTATGGTGTTGATTTCCCCCCCACATAAATGTTCTTTGAAGAGACACCAGTTTATCTACTATTCTTTGAGGAATCTTGAAGAAAGATAGGAGATAAATGGGAAGCGCATTGAGGACAGATTTTATCAAGGTGACCTTGCCACCCATAGATAAGTACTTCTGATTCCACTTGGAGAGCTTAGCTTTAAACTTGTTAATCAAAGGCTTCCAAATAGCATCTCTGATTTCTGAATCAGAGAAAGGGGCAGTCAGCCCCTCTCTTTGATAATTAGAAGTACCAGTGGTACTACAGATTACAAAGACACATTTTTTTCTTGCACAGCAAAAATCAATATATTATATATGAAATTCAGTACTAGGTGTACTGAAGATACAAAGTTAAAAAGCAAGACAATTACTGTCTGCATCCCATTAGGAGAGACCGAATATAGCCCACAAAAATACAAACCCATCCCCTCTAAGAAAGAACATCCTTTAGATTGGTTGACCAGAAATTAAAGTGCATTTGGAAGTCCTTCTCCATGATAACTTCCATTCCCACCTACCCTCCACAAAATCTCCCATATAATTGATTGATGAATTCTGCTGTTTACTTATTAAATATAACTGGGGATATTTTCCTTGGAGAGTACAGTTGTCCTCCATCCATTTATGCTTCCAGAAATTGATGTTGGACCCCCTTCCCACTCTCCATTTTAAATTATCAGTTAAGCATTCATTGTGATGCTGCTGGAAGATACTCTTCAAATCCTGCCACCATTGGGAAGTGAAATTCCTCCTTCCACCATAAATCAACTCCTTCCACCCACCATACTTAGAGATTAAAATTCTAGACCAAGGCTGGTCTTGATTGTTAGCCAGCTGCCACCCCCATTTGCCAAGTAAAGCCGCATTAAATTTTTTTTTTGAAAAGCAAAAGATAATTTATATATTAATCATAATAGGACACAGCAGCACCATAAGTACTACTGGTGATTTACATAGATGCAGTGCATCTAAAACCGCCCACCATTACAGGATTAGAACAACAAAACCCCCCACAAATACAAGAGAACCTAATTTAGCAAAGAAGTCTCCAAGATTAGACGACCAATAGTTAAAGGAAGTGCATAAATTTTTGTCCCTAGACTTCAACCATGACCACAAAAGGAATAAAGCATCCTCCATGACTTTTGGTGTTTCAAATCTTTTGCCTTGGAATATGAGGAGATTCCTATTCTTCCATATTGAGCTTGTTAAAGCAATCCACCATCTGTGCCATTTGTTTTGATTCTTCCCAGCACCAAAGCCATCACAGAATTGAGTGTAATGAGCTGTTGGAGAAGCTGCTAGGGGTCCAACCACTCGCTTCCACCTCATTGATTCCCACCAAAGACCATTAGTCAATTTACAGTGAAAAAATAGATGCCCAGCTTCCTCTTGATGAGATCCACATAAGGGGCAATGCTGCTCCTGAATGGGGACATTTCTTCTTAGGAGATTATGTCTAGTGGGTAATCTATTTTTGATAAGTCTCCAAGCGAAAATCGCAGCTCTTGAAGGGATGTTAAGCCTCCAAATTGTCTTGTATATATTGGCCTGAGGATGATTGCTGTTAGCAGTGATTATCAATCTATAAGCTGACCTAGTTGAGTATAAACCCGAAGGTTCAGCTGTCCATCTCAAGGTGTCCTTCATTTGAGGTTGAATGTGAACGTTACTAATGATTTCCATAAAAGCCACAGCTGCACCCTGTTCATGATAAAATAAGTTCCTTCTCCATTTTAAATCCCAGCACCAATGACCATGAGACATGATACCCATATTGGAGATAGAACTGGTCTGCTGTTTACTGATGAGAAACAACTGATTAAACTGCTGCTCAAGGTTTGAATCAACCCCAAGCCATTTATCCTTCCAGAATTTGACTATGCTTCCATCCCCTCCCTTCCAAACCAGATGCTGATGAATAGGGCTAAATTCAGGTTGCTTACTTACTTTTCGAATATCCTTCCACCAATGAGAGTGCCAAGGTGTATCACTGCCATTGTTAAGATCTGCCCAGCCACCATATTTTGAGATAAGAATTCTAGCCCACAGCTGATCTTGAGTAGAGGCTAAAGCCCATAACCATCTACCCAACAAGGCAGCATTAAAACTAGAGATATCCTTAATCCCAAGACCCCCAACTCCTTTGGAAGGCAGATATCTTTCCATTTCACCCAGGCGATTTTGGTGAGGTCTTGATAGCCCCCCCACATAAAATTCCTTTGTAAGGATCTCACTTTATGAGCTACTTTTTGAGGAATTCTAAAAAAAGACAGTAAAAAAATTGGTAGAGCAGTTAACACTGAATTAATCAATGTGACCTTCGCTGCCATTGATAGAGCTCTCTGCTTCCACTTAGACAGCTTTGATTCAAATTTTTTAATGAAAGGTTCCCACACCAAGTAGCTAGAAGACTTAGCCCCTAGAGGAATCCCCAAGAACTGAAAGGGAATCTCCATCTGCCTGCACTTGAGAAAGTGAGCTGCATCAAGAACCCAATTGGTATCAGCACCAAAAATCCCCACACTGCTCTTGGAAAAATTAATCTTCAACCCAGATACCATTTCAAAGCCTCTAAGCATTGCCTTCATGACAAACACATTATCCCATGAAGCTTCTCCCACAAAGACAGTATCATCTGCATATTGCAGAATGTTTACTGGCACCTTCTGCTTTCCTACTAAATAACTGTTGTACAGACCTTTGGATAGAGCTGTCCTCATCATGCCAGTCAAGCCTTCAGCCACAATATTGAAAAGGAAAGGGGCTAAGGGGTCCCCTTGCCTCAAACCTCTAGTGGGGGCAAATTCATTTAAGGGGCTGTCATTTATGAGAATGGATATAGAAGCTGATTGATTGCAAGCATTGATCCATTTCCTCCATATAGGACAGAACCCCATTCTGACCATCATATAATCCAGAAAGTTCCATGAAACATAGTCATAAGCCTTTGCAAAGTCCACCTTAAACACCAAAGCTGGTTTCTTACTTCTTTTAGCTTCCTCTATTGCTTCATTGAGAATCAAAGTTCCATGAAGGATGTGTCTATCCTTTATGAAAGCTGTTTGTCTCTCATCAATGAGTCCAGGCAATAATTTTCTTAACCTATTGGCCAGTAATTTAGCAATGATCTTATACATACAGCCAATGAGGGAGATGGGCCTATAGTCATCAAAAGACTATGGGTGATTGATTTTAGGAATTAAAGCCAAGAAGGATGCATTACTACCCTTAGGAAATCTTCCATTGACATGAAACTCATCTACAAACCTCCTGAAATCTGGTTTGAAAATCTCCCAAAACTCTTTGATGAAGTTAAAATTGAAGCCATCTGGCCCAGGACATTTATCTCCACTGCAACTCCACACAGCTTCCCTAAGATCAAGATCTGAAAATGGGGCAATCAACTCCTCCCTCAAGAATCTGGCAGAAAAGAAGCTTACAGCTTGATCCTTAATCAATTTTGGGTTCTGAACCCATGTGCCTTCAATGAACATACCTTGAATTGCATTGTAGTGTCTTCTGAAGTTGATAGATTTATGGAAAAGGCCGTGTTATTATCACCTTCCCTGAGCCATCTGATCCTTGATTTTTGTCTCAAGATTGATTCATGAGCAAAAGAAATCTCCCACAATTCCTGCTGAATGGACTTCATGGTCTGCACTTCATCATCCCCCAAGGGTTTGTCCTGGGCTGAAATATCAATTTGATGCAACTGCTGCTTC
This sequence comes from Glycine soja, assembly GCF_004193775.1. Lineage (NCBI taxonomy): Eukaryota > Viridiplantae > Streptophyta > Magnoliopsida > Fabales > Fabaceae > Glycine > Glycine soja. Next base: position 38,633,644 of record NC_041015.1, on the reverse strand, counting down.
AAAAGAAAAGTCTTTAATCATCCCCCAAGGGTCTGTCCTGCGCATTAAATAAAGATAAGTCTTTAATCCCTAGACCCCCTTTGTTCTTAGGAAGACAAACTTTGTCCCACTTCACCCAAGGAATCTTGCTGGCCTCTTGGTGACTTCCCCACAGAAAATTTCTCTGGATGGAGACAATTTTTTGCACCACTTTTTTTTGGATCCTAAAGAATGATAGAAGGTAGATAGGTAAGGCTGAGAGGACAGAATTAATAAGAGTGATTCTGCCCCCCATTGATAGAGTTCTTTGCTTCCATTTTGCAAGTTTGACTTCAAACTTCCTTACAATAGGCTGCCACACGATCCAGCTCTTAGAGGACACCCCAACTGGAATTCCAAGATAAGTAAAAGGAAATTCCAAAGTACTGCAATTAAGGAATTGGGCAGCTTCCCTGCACCAACTTGTTGATTTACCCAAACAACCAAAGTGGCTTTTAGAGTAATTTATCTTGAATCCACACACCATCCATGAAAATACCTGGAATAACATTTTTTCTTCTTCTATGATTGATCAATCTGTGAAAATAAGTAGAGTTGCTGTCCCCTTCTTTTGGCCACTTAATTCTAGCCTTTTGTCTCAACATAGATTCATATGCATAAGCTGTCTCCCACAATTGAACTTAAAGAGATTTCTTAAGAGTGACTTCCACTTGGGATAGAGGTCTGTCATTTAGATTCATATGATATGTATTCTTAAAAAATTGTCAATGAGCTGTTTGATAGAATGACTGAAAAAGGTTTTAAATACACTCTCAGTATAATGTCTTTTGAGAGTCAATTTATCACCATGAAGTGAGAGTCATATTGTTGATAAAAGGCTTTAAATACACTGTGGCTAATTTCTGTATGGTTTTTTTAGGGCTATCATTTACTACTGCTAATTGGCGTTTCTGCGGAAGCGCTTTGATTATATCTTTGAAGCCTCAAAGTCAGGTATTTATATCTTTGATTCAAAAACTAATTTGAAATTGTTGTTGTATGCATTACTGGTATATTTGTAACTTATGTTATGCCTGTCTACATGACCTTTGTTTCATTGGACTGATATCTTTGAAGTATTTACTGTGATTTAAACTCTCATAACTTGTTCATTGTTAGTGTTGAATGTTTTTGTAATTTTATCTGCTGCCCTTCTCTATATATATGTTGTGACTGCCACTGCCCTTCTCTCTCTCTTGTATTATCTTTTTTTTTATCAGCAAAATTATAATTTGTATTAATAACTGTGAGTACCAGAGGTACTAAATATACAAGGTAGAAACCAGAAGACTAGCAGAAGCATAGGTCCTACAAATCAGGTGCCAATCTAAAATTTTTTTTGGAAGGCAAAATATATATATTATTAATAGGTAAACTAGTACCAGTGGTACCAGAAATAAAAGTTACAAAGCACCAGAGTGCTGCCCTCCAACCAATAACCCACCCTAATACAACAGAATTAAGAAAGCCCAGCAGAATATCCAAAGGAATTCGAAATATTTGAAGACCAATGATTTAAGCTAATATTGAAATCTTTATCTTTAGCCTTGAACCAGGACCAAACTAGGTATATAGCATGATCCATAACTTTATATGGATCAAAAGGTCTTCCTTGGAAAATCAGGTTGTTTCTATGGTGCCAGATAGAACTAGTCAAGGCACTCCACCATCCACCCCTTATGTCCTGATATACAGGGTTCCCAAAGCCTTCACAGAATTGAGTAAAGTGGCACTTTGGGTGACTTGGAAGGGGGCCTACTACCCGGATCCATCTCATGGATTCCCACCACAAACCTTTTGTCAGATTACAGTTGAAGAATAGGTGGCCCACATCCTCTTGTGCATTACCACACAAAGGGCAGTTTTGATCCTGGATAGTAATGTTTCTTCTTAGGAGATTGTCCTTGGTAGGTAGTCTGTTTTTAAGGAGTCTCCAACAGAAAACTGCTACCCGAGGGGGAATTTTCAACTTCCAGATTATGCTATATATCTTCCCATCTGAGTTTGATGTACTGGGTTTAGTGTAGAACTTGTAAGCTGATTTAGTAGTGTAATGCCCGTGGGGTTCAGCTAGCCACACCATAGAATCCTTACTATGCCTCTGGATAGGAATGAAGCTTGTTTCCTCCATAAACTGCATAGCTATATCATTTTCATGATCAAATAGATTCCTCCTCCACCTGAGATCCCACTCCCAGCTATCATTATTAAAGTTACCCATGCTAGAGATGAGGGAACTTTAATAATGATTATATTTCTGCTCAAGAGTGTAGTCTGTCCCTAGCCACTTATCTGCCCAAAATTTGATTCTATCCCCACTCCCAACCTTCCAGGTCAAATGCTGATTGAAAATATTAGGATCCGACTGATGATATAGCTTTCTAATATCCCTCCACCAATGGGAATGACCCCTCTTGTTGGAGCCAAGCTGGAATTCTGACCAATCCCCATATTTAGAATTTAGGACTCTTACCCAAAGCTGCTACCCTAATCAAAAAATGTTGTTGATAAATTACTAGACCAATAGTTGTAGGGCTGGGCAAAGCCTTTCTGCAGCAGCAGCAACATCCTGTATGCACAAGTGTCTGCTGTGTCTTGGGGCAGGTTCTTCAACACACACACACACACAGAAACACACACACACAGAAACACATACACACAGAAACACATACACACAGAAACACACACACACACACAGAAACAAACACACACAGCCACACACACACACACACACACAAAAACACACACAGAAACACACACACACACAGAAACACAAACACACACACACATAAACACATACACACAGAAACACACACACACAGAAACAAACACACACAGCCACACACACACACACACAAAAATACACACACACACACAGAGAAACACACACACACACAGAAACACACACACACACACACACACACACAGACAGAAACACACACACACACACACACAGCCATACACACACACACATAGACACAAAAACACACACACACTCACACACACACACACACACACACACACACACACACACACACACAGCCAGAAACCCAGACACACACACAGCCATACACACACACACACACAGCCATACACACACACACACACACAGAAACAAACACACACAGCCACTCACACACACACACACACACACACAGAAACACAGACACACAGAAACACACACACACAGAAACACACACACACAGAAACAAACACACACAGCCACACACACAGAAATACACACACACACACACACACACACACAGAAACACACACACACACAGACAGAAACACAGACACACACACACACAGCCACATCCACACACACACACAGCCACAGCCACACACACACACAGAAACACACACACACAGACAGAAACACACACACATACACACACACACACACAACCATACACACACACGCACAGACACAGAAACACACACACACACACACACTCACACACACACACACACAGAAACACACACACACACACACACACACACACACAGCCAGAAACCCACACACACACACAACCATACACACACACACACACACAACTATACACACACACACACACAGAAACACACACACACACACACACACACACACACACACACACACACACACACACACACACACACACACACAGCCAGAAACCCACACACACACACACACAGAAACACACACACACACACAGACCCTCATTAGCCCTGTCAGTCCTTCAGCCACTAAGTGAAAAAGTAATGGAGCCAAAGGGTCTCCTTGTCTCAACCCTCATGATACACACAGATCCTCATGATACGCACACACACACATATACCCAACTACAATATTAAACCATAAGCACCCTTCAAACCCAGCATTTGAAATTAGTTACATAAACAACTGCTGATGTCTATATTTGTCTATAATTGAATTTGACCTTTTGTATGTTCTTGTATGTGATCAGTGTAATTTGCTATATAAACAATTGTTGTTCATGGTGAGTGAACCTTAGATTCCCGTTTGAGACTGAATGCAATGACTCTTGCGGACAGTTTGCATTAGCCATTGTATCTAGTCTTGAATTGTCCGTTTGGACAGTTTAGGGAGACTGGTATTTTTATGTTACATTCATTCGTGAAGGTTATTATTATTTTCATTAATTTGATTAAATTTCGGTTCACTGCATTTCAAGTTGTTCTCCGAGTGCATACTTGATTATCGGGAAATTCATTTGACCGATGTCATGTCGTGTACTTGGAGACCAATGCGAAATGCTGCCAAAATTTAGTTAAATTTTTGTAAATAATGGTAACCTTGACGATTGAAGCTAACATAAAAGATAGTTTTCCTAAATGGGATAGGCCCACACCTATAAATAAAAAAGTGAGATTTTCATGCATGGAATTGCGTAGATGGATCGAAGTTGGATGAATGAAAGTTGCATGAGCCCAGAATATGAGGATGGCGTCGAACAGTTCTTGCAATTTGCTTCAGAAAGAGGTCGACCGAATGAAGAAGGAAAATATTATTGTCCTTGCATCAACTGTTTGAATGGAAGACGACAATTACTCGATGACATACGGGACCATCTATTGTGTGATGAGATTAAGAAGAATTACACAACGTGGATATGGCATGGTGAAGTGACAGACATGCAGAGTGGGTCCCAATCTGAACCGTTTGATGTAGAAATGAGAGATCGGTTAGAGGACATGATTCGTGACCTTGGACAGGAGTCTTTCCAGCAAGCACACGCCCCTGTGTATGAAGGATTGCAGAGTGATTCTAAGAAGCCTTTGTATGCAGGCTGCAAGAATTCCTTAACCCTGTTGTCTGCTGTGTTAAGTCTGGTTAATGTGAAGGCCAGGTATGGGTGGAGTGACAAAAGTTTCACCTCACTGCTTCAGGTAGTGCACAATCTACTTCCAGAGGACAACACATTGCCTAAAAGTTACTATAAGGTGAAAAAGATATTGTGTCTGATGGGTATGGAGTATAAGAAGATTCATGCTTGCCCCAATGATTACATGCTCTACAGGCATGAATTCCAAGAAATGTCCAAATGCCCTGTCTGTGGGACTTCACGGTACAAAGTGAAGGATGAAGAGGAAAGCAATTCTGATGAAAACTCCAACAAGGGCCTCCTAGCGAAGGTTTTGTGGTATCTTCCAATCATTCTAAGGTTTAAGCGTCTGTTTGCTAATGAGGACGATGCAAAAGACCTTACATGGCATGCAAATGGAAGGATTTCTGATGGAATGGTCCGTCATCCGGCTGATTGCTCCCAGTGGAAGAAGATTGATGGTTTGTATCCGGATTTCGGGAATGAGCCAAGAAATCTTAGACTTGGACTAGCCAGTGATGGAATGAATCCATATGGCACCTTAAGCACTCAACACAGTTCATGGTCAGTTCTGCTAGTAATTTACAATTTGCCTCCTTGGTTGTGCATGAAGCGAAAATACATGATGTTGTGTATGATGATATCGGGCCCAAGACAGCCAGGAAATGACATTGACGTTTATCTAAGTTCGTTGGTTGAAGATCTGAGAAAGTTATGGGACGAGGGGGTTGTAGTGTTTGATGCATTTCGCAAGGAGACGTTTGAAATGCGTGCAATGCTTTTTTGTACCATTAATGACTTTCCAGCATATGGAAATCTCAGCGGTTACAGTGTTAAGGGTCATCATGCATGCCCCATCTGTGAAGAAAATACAAGTTACATACAACTGAAACATGGGAGAAAAACAGTCTACAGTAGGCATCGCCACTTTCTAACACCCAATCATCCTTACAGACGACTGAGAAAAGCTTTTAATGGAAGTCAAGAGCATGATATTGCGTCGATACCGTTGACTGGTGAGCAGGTATATCAGCGGGTTCAACACCTGAACACTGTATTTGGGAAGACCCAAAAGAAGGATAAAAGTCAGAGTTGCATATGGAAGAAGAGGTCCATTTTCTTTGATCTTCCGTACTGGTGTGATCTTGACGTTAGACATTGTATTGATGTTATGCATGTGGAGAAAAATGTTTGTGACAGTGTGATTGGGACGCTCCTTACCATTCAAGGCAAGACGAAGGATGGCTTGAATACCCGTCAAGATCTAGCTGATATGGGTATAAGATCACAGTTGCATCCAAGGTCTGATGGGAAGAAAAGTTACTTGCCCCCAGCTTGCCATACTTTGTCCAAGAAGGAGAAGATAAGTTTTTGTCAGTGTCTTCGTCAGGTGAAGGTTCCACAAGGATACTCTTCAAATATTAAGAGCCTTGTGCAGTTGAAGGAGCTTAAGCTTGTAGGGTTAAAGTCTCTCGATTGTCACGTGCTCATGCAACAATTGTTAGCCGTGGCTATACGAGACATCTTGCCAAACAAAGTCAGGTTCACCATAACTTGCCTGTGCTTTTTCTTCCATGCTATATGTAGCAATGTGATTGATCCAGTAATGTTTGATGAGTTGGAAAATGAGGCCGCAATTATACTGTGCCAGTTGGAGATGTATTTTCCCCCTACTTTCTTTGACATCATGATTCACTTGATTGTGCATCTGGTCAGAGAAATCAAATGTTGTGGTCCTGTTTATCTGTGGTGGATGTGCCCGGTTGAGCGATACATGAAGATCTTAAAAGGGTATACAAAGAATCTATATCGTCCGGAAGCATCTATTGTTGAGAGGTACATTGTAGAAGAAGCCATTGAATTTTGTTCAGAATACTTAGAGAAGGCTAAAGCTGTTGGGCTTCCTGAGTGTCGGCATGATGACAGAGTGGGTGGTAAGGGTTCAAGAGGACTGCAGGTGATCACTCCAAGTGTAGAAGATTTGTTACAAGCTCACTTGTATGTCTTGAACAACAGTAATGAAGTTTTTCCATACATAGTTAAGCATGAAGCTTTAGTCAAACAGAATAATCCGAAAATGTCAAAGAATTGGGCGTTGAAAAAGCATAACAAAACTTTCTGTGATTGGTTTAAAGATACAATCTTTGCAGATGAGAATGCTTCAGAAACATTAATAAAACTAGCAGATGGGCCTAAAAGAAATGTTATAACCTGGCAAGGATACGACATAAACAGGTATTCATTTTACACAAAAGCACAAGATGACAAAAGTACAATGCAGAACAGCGGGGTCACCCTAAGGGCTGAATCTCAACACTTTGCAAGTGTCAATGATGCCAATCCCTGTGTAGCTTCCATCCCTTACTTTGGGTTCATTGATGAAATTTGGGAGCTTAATTATGTGAAATTTACAGTATGTGTTTTCAAATGTAAATGGGTTGACAGCAACACCGGTGTGCGCACTGATGATATAGGATTTACCCTAGTAGATCTAAAGAAACTTGGTTACCACAATGACCCTTTCATCATGGCAGAACAAGCTAGACAAGTATTTTACATGCAAGACCCTTGTGATGAAAGGTGGTGCGTGGTTTTGCAGGGCAAAACAATTGGTGTTAATGTAGAAGATGATGATTCATACATGGACACCTATGTTAGTCCTTTGACCGCTCAAATCACTGGTAACGTTGTCGGAGAAGAAGAAGCTGACGACGTTCATGCAAATCGAAATGATCATGATGAAGGAGAATTGATTAACATCGGCTAATGTAATTTTCTGCAGAGACAGAGGTCACCAAACCTAGTAAGTGACAACTACATTTTTCTCTTATTGAGGCATCGGTTTTTTGTTTCAATTTGCCTCCTTAGGACTTCATCCAGCTCATGTTTGTCGCCAGTTTCATCATCCACCACCCTTTTCTTCTCTGGCTTCTCACGTTCATTGTTGTTAAACCCATATTTATGCTCTCTTCCCTTCATGTATTGTTTTATCACAACTTTAGCTGAATCTCCCATCTTCAACATAGTTGAATCTCCTGTCTTATTGTCCAATGCCAAATTTTGATGGCCTGTATCTCTTTTGTTCGTATGTTCTACTGCTTCAGCTTCACAATGCATAGAGCAATCAGAATTTCCGAGTGATCACCAAAGGCTTCTGCATCAACATTGACACTCTCTACCCTCTTTGGTTTATGCTTCTGTGTTTTCTTCTGTGCCTCCTCGTTATAAATCTCAGCTTTATTCGAGGTTGCACTAGAATGATCACCACCAATCTGTGCTTCTTCCTCGTCTATCAGGTCAATATCTTTCCTTTCAACTTTTGTTTTGTAAATTACAATGTAGTTTTCAAAAGCAAAGGTGAAAGGAAAGATATTGAGCTGGTAGAGGAGGAACAGGCACGGATTGGTGCTGATCCTTCTAGTGGGACCTGCAATAAATCTGAGAATTATAAGGAGGAAGCATGGAAGAAAACACAGAAGCATAAACCAAAGAGGGTGGAGAGTGTCAATGCTGATGCAGAAGCCTTTGGTGATGACTCAAAAATTCTGATTGCTCTATGCATTGTGAAGTTGAAGCAGTAGAACATATGAACAAAAGAGATACAAGCCATCAAAATTTGGCATTGGACAATAAGATAGGAGATTCAACTATGCTGAAGATGGGAGATTCAGCTAAAGTTGTGATCAAACAAGACATGAAGGGAAGAAGGCATAAATATGGGTTTAACAACAATGAACGTGAGAAGGCACAAAAGAAAAGGGTGGTGGATGATGAAACTGCCGACAAACATCAGCTGGATGAAGTCCTATGAAGATCGTCCTCATTCTCAAAGAGGGGAACGAGCAACAATTTGAAGGTTGTACATTCAGGAACTAAAGAATTCAAAATAGCTAGTAATAAGAGGGATTTGTTTTTGGGATTTTCTGAGCACCAAGAGCGGCTACGCAAGAAGTTTGCACTTGAGGAGGGAAGGATATTTGCAGCTAATGAACATGTTTCTTAACTATTTGTCCTTAAGATTTTACTGTTTCTTTTTGCTAATATGTAAATATAAATGGTATAAGGGTATGGCGTAAAAACATGGTCTATATTTACTTCTAAGATTGTTAGGGGTAAAAATGACCATGTCCCTATGGCATAACCTTATATTATTTATATTTACATATAAGAAAAAAAAACAGTAAAATCTGAAGGACAAATAGTTAAGAAAGTTGTTCATTAGCTGCAAATATCCTTTCCTCCTCAAGTGCAAGCTTCTTGCGTAGCCGCTCTTGGTGCTCAGAAAATCCCAAAAACAAATCCCTCTCATTACTAGCTATTTTGAATTCTTTAGTTCCTGAATGTACAACCTTCAAATTGTTGCTCGTTCCCCTCTTTCTTTTCTGCAAAAAAGAAAATCAAATGCTGTCAAAACATGGATGAAGTCCTAAGAAAATCAATATCAAAGAAAACATGGATGAAATCACAATTAAAAAGCATAACTACCTATCTTTCAGAGTCCTTTGGTTAATTTGTCTTGTCTCCTTATGTGGTGGGGTTTTGTTTAAAAATCTTATACTTTTGCCTTCCAAAAAAAACTTATCACTAATCCTCTTTTCATTAATCCAATTTTGTATGTTATTGTATAAAAGATCATGGGTTCTCCACCTGCCTCCACTACTCCTCCTCCTTCTCCTTCTCCTCCTTCTCCTCCTCCTCCGCCTCCTACTTCGGAGACATCGGCTTCGACGTCTGCCGTGAAGCGGACACGCAAAGCCTCATGCCTACGATCGTTGTCCACTAGACCACCTGGTGTTGAGAGACCAGTGGTGCATGTTGATCCTGATACAGGGAAGGCCGACGGTCCCCACAAGAAGAAATTAAGAACATATTTGGGGATTGTGGCACGTGATAAGGTGGACATCACCTACGAGAACTGGAAGGAGGTCCCTACTGCTCAGAAGGACCTGATTTGGGAGGATATTCAGGTATTTCTCTTTTCTTATTTGATTGTGTGTAATTAATAGCCAAAAAATTTCATTATTGTAACAAATAAACTTTGTTTCATGTTGTCAGGCGGAATTTGATATCCTAGAGGTTTCTGACAGTAGGACGAAAAGGAAGTTACTACAGACCGTGGGGGAGAGATGGAGGCAGTTTAAATCAGACCTCACGAGGAAATGGGCCCTTGCAGCCGATCAGGACGGTGTCGAGGACACTGTTTGTGACAAATACGGCATCAGCAAGGAAAAGTGGGTCCAGTTTTGCCAGACTCGCAGAGACCCTTCTTGGAAGGTATGTTCCTTTGCCATTTAAGTTGTTTTTCATGTTAAACATGATGTTGTTATACTTCATTCTACCCATTTCAAATATTATTGTTTAATTTTTTCAGGATGTGCGCATAAAGGCACAGGCCATCCAGAAGCAGAATACTGCCCCCCACGTTTTGTCTCGTGGGGGTTATGATTATTTGGAGCAGAAGCTCCTGGCTGAGAAGACCAAGAAGAAGATGCAGGAAGCTGCACAGTCAGGAAGCGTTGATGGCGTCATCGACCCTCCATCCCCGGTCAGACGCCACGTGAAGTGGAAGATGGCCCGCACGAAGAAGACAGGGGAGATGACGACTGAGGCCGCAAAGGAAATCGCTGAGAAGATTGTAAGTCATGTTCAACTAACCATTACAATTATGTTTGAATATTTTGAGAATGCCATGTACCACTGTGTGTTTTCTGTGCAGGATTCGTTTGAGGAGCAGGCCACACAGGGATCGTTCGTCCCCCATGGACGTCAGGATGTTCTGGCCGCTGCTATTGGACGTCCAGAGCACCCTGGAAGTGTCCATGGTATTGGAGCTGGTGTCACCATCAAGCAATACTTTGGATCGGCTCCACGGACGTCCTGCAGTGCTTCCTTCCTGCCTCCTGACGAATTACACCAGCTGACTCAGCAGATTAGGGACCAGCTAGAGGAGTCCATCACAGAGAAAGTGACGAGGCAGGTCATGGCATCCTTCAGCCACCTTCAGTCGCAGATGCAATCTCAGGGACTTGCAGTGCCTCCTGAGCCTCTGATTGGTCCTGGTCCCTCCGGTCCTCGAGTGAGCACAAAGGGGAGTTGTGTTGATCCCTCAGGAAACGATCCTGAGACCAGTGACTCTGACAGGTGCGGCTTGTACATAAAAGCAGATCCTGCCTGCCTGGTTGCCATCGGGAGAGTTTATGAGGGATCCACTGTTGTTCATAACACTCCTTTGTTGCTTGGCCAAGTAAAGGTGAGTGTGGAGGAGGTTAGAGATGCAGATGCTCCAGTTCCTGTACCCACTGATGAGGTTTCCTTAGTGGGGCAAGCACTTCACACCTTCCTTGCTTGGCCGACACATCTGGTCAAGTCTTTATCACAGCAGGTACTTATTGTCCTTACTATATGTTTCTTCTTTTCAAATTAGGCTATTTAACTTTGTTTCATGAACAGGTAGCTGTGTCTCCGCCAAAACCACCTCCGAAGCCCGATCCGGAGGTCGATGATCCGCTTTATCTGATGACATTGACCATCCCAGAGCTTTTCTTGAGGCCTTATCAGGTTAGATGGGATGCCACCGTGTTCGGGGTCGTTAATCCAGATTTCCCCCTGTACATAAAGCACGAAGACCTCTCCGAAATCGCACACGGTGGTCAATGTCTCAGCATATCAGTGTTACAGTTGTGGATTCTGTAAGTCTTTATATAAAAGGCTTTTATTTACCTAAGTTATGGCTTTCAATTCATAAATATTTAACTTTGACTTAACATAAACAGGCATCTCACTGAAACATGTATGCGAGCGGGGAATTTTGATATCTATGGATTCCTCGAGCCTCAGTCCATTCAGAGGTCTGGGCAATCGTAGTTTGAATCTGAAAGTTACATAAAGAGTTGGATGCAGAGTTCACAACGCGATGTGTATCTTGGAGCCTACCTAAATGGGTAAGTCACAAAATAACAAAATTTAATTAATGTTTACTAATGTACTAACCCATTTTAGGTTCCACTGCAGCGGACATTGGCAGATGGTGGTCATCCTGCCCAAGGAACACTTAGTTGTCTGGTTTTGTTCATTGCATAACAGGCCAGACAACTACCTTAAGGGGATTATTAATAGGTTAGTGTTCTTTTCAATACATTTGCATTGTAATACCTCAACGTACAACACCAGTTTTTAATTGTTACTCATATGGAACAGTGCTATCAAGGGTCTTGATGATGCTCCACAGCCTAAATCAAAGGCTCCTGCTAGGTGGATTGTTGTCAAGGTACGTCATTTACATAAAACTTCCACTTATATATATATTTCTTTATGTGTCTGTACACTAGTTGTTTAATTAATATCCAAATTTCATTATGTATTTAGTGTAATAGACAAAAAGGAACTACTGAGTGTGACTACTATGTCATGCACTGGATGTCCACCATCATTTTAGGAAGTTTTAGAAATAATTGGCAAGCGGTAAGTTTATTTCAAAGAAAATCGATTTATTTATAATTTGTATTACATTATTAACTTAATATGATTTATTTAATCATGCAGTATTTTAACGACCCTAGACCATTGGAGCCCGAGAGATTAAAAGCATTGCGGATTCAGTGGGCACAGTTTTATCTCCGAGTTAGAGATCAGGCCTAGGATTTAGGGACATTTTTTAACATTTTTGACATTTTTTACATTTTCTATGTAACACGAACATTGAATTCATTTGTTGATTGTTCTTTATAATATATAAATCAATTATTTGATGTTTATTATCATTAAAACTGCTTGAAAGCAGAATAAAATGTTTATTTGCTGTGAATTGGGCCTCCTGAAATTGCATTTGACAGGTACAATTTTGGGTTTACTGTAAAAACAGAAAGTATATATAAAAAAAATATTTGAAAACAACATCGGTTATTAACAAAAACCGATGTTAATATATTAACCAACATCGGTTATAATAGAAAACCGATGTTAACGTTTGTATATTAACATCGGTTTTTTGTGTATAACCGATGTCAGCGTTTGTATTCTAACATCGGTTATCTGTGGATAACCGATGTCAACTATTGTACATTAACATCGGTTAATTATAAATAACCGATGTGAATATTTGAATAGTAACATCGGTTATTTATAATTAACCGATGTTATACACAAAGAACTACACCAAATAAGTATAAGCATCATCAACGTTGACATCAGTTTTCTAGAAAAACGGATGTTAAGGGCATACATTAACATCGGTTATTCTAGAAAACCGATGTTAAACTAACATATTAACATCGGTTTTACTGGAAAACCGATGTCAACGTTCACCATGCCTACACTTTTTTTGCTGTTGTTCATTGTGTTTAACATCGGGTATTTGAAGAACCGATGTTGTCATATGTATGTTAACATCGGTTCGCCAAAACCGATGTTAACATTCATACATTCAACATCGTCACTTTCAACATCGGTTTTAGAACCGATGTAAAATGTTCTAAATAACCGATGTTGAAAGTGTATTTTCTAGTAGTGGGGAGATCCTTGTCTTTAGTCACCATCCAGAACATGATGATGTGTCCATTAGTTGGACATGTAAACGATACACGCGTGAATTTTTTTATTTTTGAGTGTCAAGTTAAGCAAAAGAAAGGATTAATAACGGTGTGTCGTTGCATCCTCTACTTTGCCACACTCTTCCTTTTCCTCCTCATTGTTTGCGCTGCCTTCCTCCTTTACCCCTCCGACCCGGAGATCCAACTTAACCGCATCGGGATCTGAACCAACTCGAGGCCCATTCTCGACCTCTCCTTCTCCCTCATTGTTAAAGTCCGCAATAGAGACTTATTCTCCCTCACCTATGACACCCTTGTCGTCTCTGTTAGCTATTGCAGCCACCTGCTTGGCTTTGTCATTGGCGACAACAGCGGCTGCATCATGTTAGAGATAGGGGGAGTAACATGAAGACTTAGCCTTGAACCTTGAACAAGTTTTATCTTTTACATGCCTAACTCTCTTGAGTGACATTTGTATTGATTGTTGTGTGGTGTGTTGCATCTTAGTCTCTATCATTTCATATATCCATTATGCATCATCATGCAGGAGTAAGGAGAAAGTTTCTAAAGTTAGAAAATTTCCTCATTTGTTAAAACTTTATTTTAATCGATTATAACCTTACAGTAATCGATTACACAAGTTGGTTTTAAGCTTGTAAAGAAATGCCTCATATCGGTTTAATCAATTACAAGCTTATTGTAATCGATTACACAATTATTTTTGAGACAGTGATAGATTCGTTCATGTGTCTTTGCTTTAATTGATTACCATGTGATATAATCGATTACTTCTCTTTCTATAAGTGTTTCAAAAGTGATCAAAAACACTTTAATCGATTATATTGAGGAGTTAATCAATTACATTGTTCTTGAGAGGTTTCCAGTTTTTTGGGAAGAATTCTTTAATCGATTGAAATGATAATATAATTGATTACTTCATTGAAATAATTGATTACATTGTAGATTAAATCGATTACAGGCAATTATAATTGTTTTCTCTATAAATAGTCACCTTGTGTTTTTTGTTACAACAACTCCACGAACTTCTAATAGTTCTCTGAATGAGCTAGAATCATGTGCTGATATTAGGAAAAGATAGAAGAGAAGAAAAGTGCTTAGAAAGAGTGACTCACAGCTTTTAATCTTTGATTATGAAGATCATTTTGTGAAAAGTGAGTTGTGATACTTTCTTGAGTTCAAGAAGACACCTCATTTGGTCAAGCAAGTTTTTGCAAAAAGGATCGATCAGGTTGTGTGTATCTTTGACTCTAATTTTTTGTGTGGTTTTACACATTACTTGTTTATGCATGAATTTCTGAAGGCATGCTATAATAGGTTTTTCTAGTTTGAGCTAAAGGTATGTTGTCCTAGGCTCTTATTCACAAAGGACCCTAAGGTTGGGTACCTTAGTCTCTTTTTCTAGGGTAGGAACTGAGATTGCTTGTGATTGCTTGAAAGAATTCTATATGCATAGTAAAAATCTAATTTGGCTTTGGATTAGATAACTGGATTAGTTTCTCTAGAGATAGAGAGTAAACTAGTATAAAAAATGGTGTACTTCTTCTCTTGATCTTATCTTTCTTTCTCATTCTGGTCTTAATCAATTTACTAAAGGTTAAGGAAAATATCTTTTGGAAAGAAAGAACTTTAATAAAGGATCTTGTGAAAAGGGTGATTGATTAAGTATTGGTTTATTCAAGTTTGTGATACAATTAGTGCAAAAGAAATATTTTTAGGGACTTAAACAGGAAGCAAAAAAATTTTAGGGATCAATTATGAAATTTGGGTATATTTTAGGGATTTCTAACATATTTAAGCCTTTATTTTTAAAATAAAAATATAATAGAATAAAATAAGTTTTTAAAAAGTGGGGATTTATAACCCACGGTTTAATTATTATAATTTTATAAAATAATCATTAGATTACCTTTAATCAATTCCAATCAAAATCCTAACCGTCCCCAAATGAACATAATCAAAACCTTAACCACTCCAAATCAACACAATCAAAATCCTAACATCCTCAAATCAACACAATTTGAACCCTAATCATCTCAAATCAAAACAATTAGAACACAATCAGAATAAAAACTGAAAAAACAAAATATCTAGATTTGAGTTCATGGTGCTCGTCGCTGTCATCTTCATCGTGAGAGCTGCTCTCGCTTTCGGATCTAGGTGGTAGGCGTGGATCTAGTTTATAGAGATTGGTGCTTGTTTGGGATAAGGGTGGATCTAGGTTCATGGAGGTTGGTAGTGGCGAGACAATGCTTGTTAGAGATGGGTGTGGAGGTTGGTGGTTTCATGGGTGGTGGCACGTGGCAGTGCATGACGTGGGTGGGTGCACAACGAGGTGTCCTGTGGCTTTTGAGTTGAGTGTAGATGTATAGGGGTAGAGAAAGAAGAGGAAGAGGCTGATCCATTAGTCAATGTTACAAAATTAACAGAAGAGCGTAATTGTTGTGTTTTAAACAATTGATGGAGTAAATTGAACCTTTTAATAATTGAGGGACCAAATTGAACCTTAAAACATAATTAAGGGAACAAATGTATAATTAAGCAAAAACAATATTGTATTTATCCCTTCAAATTTTATTAAAGTAGTATTTTTATTTATAATATCTTTTTATTAATCATTAATATTTTATGAATAAAAAATAATATAGATGACTATTTTTTTCACTATTAGAAAATACACATTCTACATCGGTTATTTAGAACTTTCTATATCGGTTTTTAACCGATGTTGAAAGTATTATCGTTAACATCGGTTTTACAAAACCGATATTAATGTAAAATCGACAACATCGGTTATTTAAATAACCGATGTTATATGATAAGAATTACACCAAAAAAATGTATGAATGTTGATAGTTGACATCAGTTTTTCAACAAAACCGATATTAACTTATTGATTAACATCGGTTTTTATGAAAAATCGATGATAACTTATATATTAACATCGGTTTTCTATAAAAACCAATGTTAACTTATAAACATTTAACATCGGTTTTTATACAAAATCGATGTTAATCTATACGTTAACATTGGTTTTTTTACAAAAACCGATGTTAAATGTTTATAGGTTAACATCAGTTTTTGCTTAACACCAGTTTTTAAACAAAAACTGATGTTAATCTAGAAGTTAACATCGGATTTTATAAAAAACCGATGTTAATATGCACAAACAACATCGGTTTTTTGAGGAACCGATGTTAAGTTGTATTTTAACATTGGTTTTTATGAAAAATCGATGTTGTTTGTGCATATTAACATCGGTTTTCGTGAAAAACTGATGTTGTTTTTAGGTTTTTTTTTTTAAAATACACTTTCTGTTTTTTTAACAAAAAACCCAAAATTTAACCTGTAAAATTGAAATCAGACCATAGATCACAACATATATATGATTTGCATTCTGCTTTCAAACAGTTTTTACCAGAAAGCTATATTAAAGTATCAATTGATAACTTTGGATAAATGATTTATTAATCAACAAAGAATATTCAATGTTCAAATGACATAGCAATAGGCAAAAGTGTAAAACAAGGTAGCAAACTAATTAAGCTAGTAACCTAAAATGAAATAGTTCCCTAACATCCTAACTTTTATTTCTAACTTTGAGATAAAATTGTGCCCACTGGATGCGAAGCGCCTTCAATCTCTCTGCTTCCAATGGTCTAACATCGTTAAAATACTGCATGATCAAATAAAACATAATTTAATAATGTAATTCCAATGACAAGAAAATAAACTTTGTTTGAAATAAACAATTATCATTTCCCAATTATTCCTAAAACTTCCTAAGATTATCGTGGACATCCAGTGTATGACGTAATAGCCGCACTCAGTGCTTCCTTTTTGTTTATTACACTAAATACATAATGAAATATGGATATTAATTAAACGTTAACTGTGACATCCTGGAAATTTCTACCCGGGATTTTGCAAACGATGCATTTTGAATAATTATATATAAGTATTATTCAGTGTGTGTGTATATATATATACTTCTGGTAGAAGTAGGTATATTGGGGGAAAGATACGCGGGTTAGGCTAATTAACGAAGAGAAATCCATAACTGGATAGTTATAGATTAATTCTCAATTAATTAGTCTAAAAATTATCGTTTTGCGTGCAACTTAAAATTTAACGAAACCAACCTCTGAACCATGCTCGGAGTTTCATTATGAGCGTTTTGATATACATATTGCTTACTTTCGAAAACTGGCCCCGACGGGTGCAAAGAAACGCGAGGGACTGGAACCAGAGAAACGACATGCAAACCGAGGCAGGATTTTAGCATTTCAAAAGGTAAGATTTTTTCTCTTCTTGCGGCTGAGTATGAGTCACATCAAGAGAAAAAGTGGGCCCCTTTTTGCTCCACTCAAAAGGAGACATGTGGCATACCTTTTTTTTTTAAAAAAAAAGGAAAGAGGAAGCCTTTTAAACTAAAAAGCCACGTTCTCTCTCTCCTCACTCACTCAGCCAAAAGAATTCAGAAGCTTTTTTTCCCTCTCTCTCACGTTGCTATTCTCTTCTTCTTCCTCACCATTGAAGCTCCATCAAAGCTCCAACCATTGCTCACCATTTCTGCTCCAAATCGCGAAAGGAAGCCATTTTCGGAGTCGTGAAGCGCACCTCTACATTGTGGGACTTCAGATTTCAGGTTTGGGTAGACTTCTTTCTCACATAATTTCGTGGGTATTGAGTGTTTGGGAGATATGATGGGTAGTTTTACTAGGTTTTTGCCTTATGGTAGTTATTTGTGAAGGAATTTGTTGAAAGCATGCTAAACTTGTCATGTTTGGTGTGAGTCAAGCTTACCCATTCTGTTTTAGGGTTTTATGATGATGCTTGTGTGCTGAAATTTGCTGATGGAAAACTGATAGAGATGAAGGGTAGAGTTAACCTAGGGTTAAAAAGTGAGAATGTAGTGATATGAGTGGAAAAGTGTGATGCTTTAAGGATTTGAAAAGCTAAATCTGGATTTAGTGGTAATTGGAGGTTAAAGTGAGTTAATCCTAGTTTGAAATGTCATTTAGGACTGTGGGAAAGCTTGGGCTGTGCAAAGGAGGAAAATGAGTGACCAAAGTGAAGGCAAGAGCCATTTCTAGGGTAAATTGGGTGTTGAGGAGTCAAATTTTGATTCGGTAGAGTTTTCGTCGTAAAACCAGTTTGAGCGAGTTTAGATTAATGTTATAAACTTGTTTGAGATGAGAGTTTGCTCCAAAATTACCCCATTTTCATTTTCACTTCTCAAACCTTGAAAATCCACTAAATTGAGGGGTTTTAGATACCTAGATTTTGAGTTGCTTTGGTCTGAAGCTTGTCTTTAGTTTAGATATGATTTATACATGATTTAGGACTTGTAGGATCCAATTTGGGAAAAATTGGATGAGGGAAAGAGTGATTTCGAAAATATGCACTATTATGCAGAATTTTGCTGCTAAAATGTGCAGCAGAATTTTGTGCTTGTGCAGAAAATGCTTATGCATGGCTGGTTGTGGAAAGGGTTGTACATAATGGGTTCTGGACAATTTCTAGCAGATCCCAACGGTCAAAATGTAGACTTATGTACTAGGGACCTCCAGTAAAATTTTCGAGTCGATCCAACGGTGAACAAATTGGAACGAAGAGAATGTTACTGGGGTATTTGAGTAAGGAAAGCTGTGGTATTGGTTTGTGTTTTGGGCAGAGTTTTCTGCCTCTGCCCTATTTTCTTGGTTTTGATAGTTCATGATGTTTGGATGTTGAATTGATTGGATGTTGTGGAAGCTTGGAGGGATTGATGGGGATCCGGTGTTGAGAAGAACGAGGATAAGGGCTACGTGGGAGTACGTGAGCTCAATTGAAGGTGGGCAACTGGGGATGGTGGTTTTATGTGTGATTTGTGGATATGGAGAGTCGACTTGCACCATCGCCCGACCGCCACCTAGTACCACATATGACGGGTACCCCATAATCCTACAAGCTTAAAGTGAGAAAGTGTGGAAGAGTCAGTCTTTCTACTTTTATTCGTTGACCACAGAGTGGTACCTGGAGATATGTCGCGAGGGTCAGGAGACCTTGGGGACGTCAGGTGGGGTGCTATTGCCCAAAACCAAGCTTGACCAATCCCGACCCAACCCGGGCATAGTCAGTCAGTGAGAACTTGTGAAGTACCTAAACAAGCGAGCTCCTGGCAGTCAACCGATAAAAGAACAAAGACCACAAAGCAAGGAGGCTTGTGTGGTGGCTGGCCAGCTATGGATCTTGAGTGATATTTGGAATGTGTCCTCTGGTAATCGATTACCAAGGGTGTGTAATCGATTACAAGGCTTAAAAATGAAGACATGAAGTTAAGATGGCCTCTGGTAATCGATTACCAAGGGTGTGTAATCGATTACCAGGCCTAAAAATGGGATCAGGAAAGTGAGAGGGCTTTTGGTAATCGATTACCAATGGGTGTAATCGATTACCAGGCTTAGAAATGGAGACAGTATGTTGTGGAGGCCTCTGGTAATCGATTACCAATACTGTGTAATCGATTACACAGAGTAACAGGCCACTGGTAATCGATTACCAGTTATGTGTAATCGATTACACAATGCATATTGCAGGTTTTCATGTTCTGAAGCTGTGTAACTCGAGTTGGGCCTCTGGTAATCGATTACCAATGTTTTGTAATCGATTACCAGAGAAGAAAAGCCTTGAGGCACACCTTTTAATTGCATGTAGTGGTTATGAGACGCATTGTGTTGCTATTGTAGTTAGATCTCTCGTGAAAGAGTCTACCCCTTTCTTTTATTTCTTGTAGATCGCGATGGTAGCGCAATTAATCCATGACCGAGTGGAGATGGAGTGCCTAGAGGGAGTTTGGGAGACCCTCGAAGGCAATGCGAGGTGCCGGTTTCGTGGCACGATCCGACTCACGGCTACTTCGTTGGTACATCCAGAGGAACCAGCACGCACGCTTCAGCGCACTGTGGAGTGGATATTACCTACACCTACTCCATATCGACTAGTGGAGCCAGTCCAAGTGATAGAGGTGACGTCATCTGAGGAAGACCCTGAGGAGGACCCAGAGGAGCTACCTCCTGAGCCTGCTGTGGAGGCTCTTGACTTTCTAGAGGGTGATGAGGACCCACTCCCTGAGGTGGATTCTCCCGAGGACGTCATGTCGGCATCTGAGGCAGACTCTACGGAGGAGAGCGGTCCTGGAGGGATAGCGACTAGCGGAGGTTCTTCATCATAGCAGACGGCTCCTTAGACTAGGATTATATACTTTTTGGGGGTGGGTGTATCTAGTACAGACAGTTAGGTTTACTCTTTTGGTTTTTGTATGGGTAGACCTATTGTATAGGAATTTGATGAATGTATACATGTGGCTGAAGCCACCACAGTGGATACCTTTGCTCTGGATGTCACTATGTATTTTGCAAAACTCCCATATTTTGGACAGCTTTAGATGATGAATGTACTTGTGTTTAATCTGTTATTTGAAAATAAAGCATTAACAAACTTTATTTGAAAAAGAGTTCATCGACCGCATTTTATTTTATTATTTTACACGTGACGACCTAAAATGATGGCTGGTATACTTTTATTTTTGAAAGAGCAAAATAGTTTAGAGGTTATGAGTGATCAGAAAGAAATGACTCCGAATAGAGTTGTGAACTGGCCATTCAGGACTCTATAGTGATGATTTTCCTTCTGAACTTAATTACTGTGAAAAAGAGAAAGAAACGAAAAAGAAAAAGAAAAAAAAATTTCCCATGGTTTTTGTTATTTAAATCATTACTATTAAACCAGTCATTATTTAGGGACGCCACATTAACTACAATTAGTGTACACACACATAAGCAATATATATAAGTAGAAGTTTTATTTAAATCACGTACGTTAAGAACAATCCACCTAGCACCAGCCTTGGATTTAGGCTGTGGAGTATCATTAAGTCCTTTCAAAGCACTGTTGAATACGAGGAACATTAAAATATTGATGTTGTTTAGTTATGCTAATGCAAATGTATTGAAAACAACACTGATTTGTTAATTATTCCCTTAAGGTAGTTGTCTGGCCTGTTATACAAGGAACAAAACCAGACAACAAGGTTTTCCTTCTTAGGCAGAATGACGACCATCTGCCAGTGGAGACGAATATGGGTTATTGTAGTATTATACATTATTTAAATTTAGTTGTTTTGTTTGACTTACCCATTCAGGTAGGCTCCAAGGTAGACATCGCGTTGTGAACTCTGCATCCAACTTTTCATGTAACTTTTCGATTCAAACTGCGATTGCCTAGATCTCTGAATGGACTATGGCTCGAGGAATCCATACACATCGGAATTCCCCACTCGCATACTTGTCTCAGTCAGATGCCTGTTGTTAAGACAAAGTTAATTATGTATGAATTTAAAAAAAAAAAGCTTAGGTAATTAACAATAATCTAAATTAACTTACAGAATCCACAACTGTATAACAGATATGATGAGACATTGACCACCGTGTGCAATTTCGGAGAGATCTTCGTGCTTGATGTACAATGGGAAGTATGGATTAAACACCCTGAACACGGTAGCATCCCACATAACCTGCAGAGGCTTCAAGAAAAGTTGTGGGATGGTCAATGTCATCAGATACAGGGGATCATCGACCTCAGGATTCGGCCTATCTGGAGGCTTTGCTGGAGACACAGCTGCCTGTTTATCAAACATAGTGAAATAACATAATTCAATTATAGTGAACAAATAAATTGAAAAAAAAGAGCATATAATCAGAGTAAAATACCTGTTCTGATACACGCTTCACGAGATGTATCGGCCAAGCAAGGAAGGTGTTCAGTGCCTGCCCCACTAAAATAACCTCATCAGTGGGTACAGGAACGATTGCCTCTGCATCTTTAACCTCCTCAACACCAACCTTCACCTGACCATGCAACAAAGGGATGTTGTAAACAACTGTGGATCCCTCATAAACTCTTCCTAGGGCAACCAGGTGGGAAGGATTTTGTTCGATGTACAACCCGCATTTGTTTGAGTCACCCGTCTCAGGATCGGTCGGTGAGGGATCAACACAACTCCCCTTTATGCTAACACGAGCAACTGAGGGACCAACCTCATGCTCCGGAGGCAGTGCAAGTCCTTGTGATTGCATCTGTGACTGAAGCTGGGACTGCATCTGGCTGAAGGATTCCATTAGCTGCCGAGTCCCTTTTTCTGTGATCGACTCCTCCAGCTGGTCCCTGATTTGTTGAGTGAGCTACTCGAGTTCTTCGGCTCCAGCATCATGCACATGACCAGGGTGTTCTGGTCACCCAATGGTAGCAGTTAGGACATCCTGACGTCCATAGGGGATGAACGAACCCTATGACGCCTGCTCCTCCAAAGAATCATGTACATAAGACATATATTTGTCCAAGGAATTCATATAATAAACAAAATAATTACAATTCTTAAATGACATTTGACTTATAATCTTCTCAGCGATTTCCTTTGCGGCCTCAGACATCATCTGCCCAGTTTTCTTGGTGCGGGCCATCTTCCACTTCACGTGTCGCCTGATGGGAGATGGAGGATTAATGACGCCCTCAGTGCTTCCAGACTGAGCAGCTTCCTCTAGTTTTTTCTTTGTCTTCTCAACCATCAGCTTCTGTTCTAAATAATCATAACCCCCACAAGACAACACATGGGGGGCAGTGTTTTACTTCTGGATGGCTTGTGCTTTTTTCCGCACATCCTGCAAAATTGAAATATTAATGAAAATGATTTGTACAATCTATTATAAGAACTGAATTTTTAGTGGAAAAAAATTCAAATTACAAAGTACATACCTCCCACGAGGGATCTCGGCGGGTCTGACAAAATTGGGCCCATTTCTCCATGCTAATGCCGTATTTTTCACAGACACTGTTGTCCACACCGTCCTTGTCGGCTGCAAGTGCCCATTTACTGGTCAAATCGAATTTAAACTGCCTCCACTACTCGCCCACCGTCTGAAGAACTTTCTTCTTTGTCCTACTATCAGAAGCTTCAGGGATTTCAAATTTCGCCTGACAAACAATAAATTAGGTTTTATTATTAGTAAATTAAAATTTTTGGCTACTAAACAAAATCAAAGAAGAAAACAAACATACCTGAATATCCTCCCATATTATCACCTAAGAGATTAGGGATAAAATGCATTAGTGAATGGGGGATGAATGATATAACGATGTAGAAGAGTGAGGAATTTCAGCAAAGAGGGGGATTTTGAATACAATCTTCGCATCTCAACGTTATTGTTTCCATATACAATAATTATCGCTTCAACAAGTGTCTTCTTACCTTTTCTTTTAATTTCTGTTATTAAATTTTCAACACACTAATCTCTCTAGGAAAATATATCTTTTATTTTCTGTTTTGATTACTTTTAGTTTTAGGTAGTTTAAAATATAAACATATAAAAAAATCTTTATCCGAAAGGTTTTAATTTGAATATTCATCCTTGCACTATTCTATTGGGAGAGGACCTGAGATTCCATTTAGTACTACAATTGGGATTCGATTAAACTAGGCTGACATAAATCCTAACATAATTAAAACGTTAACAAGTATTGTTCTTCCATTTCTTTCTGTGATTGTTGGATCTTTTCCTCAATATTGTTAAATACTCAACCCGTGAGACTGAGCTCTGATGCCAATTGAAATACCAAAAATCACACTAGAAAGGGGGATTGCATACTATGTTAATCAAAGATAAAATATTTTCACAAATGAAGGTTTTTTATCCAACAAATTTGAAAAAAAAAAATTGGCTATGTCGTCTAGTAACTATAAACAAGTATTAATGAAGACAACAAGCTATCATCTAGTGATAGAAAAATAAAGTTTTCATAAAGATTTTTCAAATAAACACTTGGTGAGCAAGTGTGTTAAGATAAGCTTAAAAGAATACTTAAACAAATAGCTTAAGAGAAAAGTAGAACCACTTGGTTTATACTAGTTCACTCAAATAGAGCTACGATCAGTTCTCCTTTACAAAACTGCAAAGGTTTCCACTAATCAAAACTTGGTTACAAACAAGTATTCTATCATGTCACTCTTGGCTACACAAGTATTCTATCATGTCACTCTTGGCTACACAAGTATTCTCTAGGCCACTACTAAGCCACTCCTTGCTTTAAAAAATAGTTTGAATGAATATAATGATTCGATAACACTCAAAAAGTGAATACATAATTAAGCTTAAATTTAAATAGACTTTGCTCAACAAAGGATGAACAGTTTTAGTGCAAGTTTATCATCCACTAATTTTAATAGAATTTCACTTCAAAAAACTTTTGCTCATTTTCACTTGATATATCTTTGTTGTTAATTACTAAACATGAGACGCCTTTTATAGACATCAATGAAGGATCTGTTATGGGATCAACATTGAGTCTTGAAATGATTATTGTCTAACATCTGGAGGCAATGCAACATGGTGTGCTCTAATTGGAGAGGAAAAGAATAAAAGTACAGACAACTACATGTGCTCCTCTTTCGTGACAAAAGCGACACTTGAAGGAATATTCTGCTAATTCCTTCTATTCCCTTATATTATGTCCTTTCCTCAAATTCAAATATTTGCAATTCAAATAAAGAAAAAAATATGAAATTCAAAAAGCAACTTTGTGCACTTCCCTTAGTGGCTAACATTGTCATTTTATACTTCATTGGACATCACTTATAAAGATATAAAATGAAGTGTATGAGTTGAAGTACTTGAAACGCATAAGAAGAAGAGTTGAATAGTGTGATAGATAAAACTTAGTCTTTCAAAAACTATAAAAAGCTTTTTCTCAAAATAAATATCAATTCACGAAGGGTTCAATCCAACGAGTTCGAAATAACTTTGTGCTTAGAAAACCAGTTCGAAACTTGGCTCGATAGTGTAGAAGTGACTTAAAGAAAAGAACTAGTTATATAGAAGCAGTAATGAAAACACAAAGGTTTTATACTAGCTCACCCCAACTCTTAGGCTACGTCTAGTTCTCCTTCAAACCATGAAGGGTTCCACTAATCAAATCTTTGATTACAACCAAGTATTCTCTATGCCACTTTTGGCTACAATAAGTACTCTCTAGGCAACTCCTAACACTACACTTAATCTTCTCCTAAGATTAAGACCCAAGTATTCTTTGTCACTAAGCCAATCCTGGCTTTCAAAAATAGTATATGTTTGATAGAAATTGTATTCTAATCACTCAATGAGTGTTTACACAATAAGCTTGAATACAATGAAACTAACTAACTTAGCAAAGCTAAGATTCATTCAATTAGCTCAAGTTTGCTTCGTCCAGTGGACTGACAGTGTTACAACACTTGTTTGTTTTATCTCAGAATATTCTCTTACTTTTCGATAACCTTAACATGAACATCTTCAGGTTTTATATAGACCTCAGAGCTTTGATCCATTGAGAGATCCCAACTAGCAACGTCTAATAGATTTGGCGCTTGACACGAGGTCGTTGTTGTGCAAAGAGAGAGAGTGGGGTACCACAAACAATTTCTACAACATATCCTCAGAGAAGTACAGTTTGCCAATATTGCCCAATGTTCAAAGCTAAATTTCAGCATACAGATCGGAAGAAATGTTAATAGCATAAGACAAAAGAAATTAATAATGTCAAGACAAGACATTTTAAATCTTCCCTTTTGTGCACTATAGCACAAGTTTCTTCTTGAGACTGTGGACGTTACTTTCTTGTGATTGTTTTTAGTTCTTGAAGATTGAGCAAATGTTTCATTGCTTTTGCATTGCGAGCCAAGTGTGAAGGCACTTGTCTTCTTAGGGCTAGACGCAGAAGTAGTATCGTCCAGTGACTGATACTTTTCTTATCGTTCAAAACCTTTCTATTCATGCTTTTCTACTTGTATCTTATAGAGATAAAATAATTTGTAAATTAAGCATGAAAGGTTAGCACATAAAATTTATACCTTGTTAACATCAAAACCTTAGGTTGTTAATTTTTTGGTACGGTCCAATGTGACTTGGACGCAACTAGACTCAACAATCTCCACCTTTTTATGATGGAAAACAACATAAACTTTGATATTAAAATGATAAGGTAATGAGATTAAGATCAGAGTATCAGAGTAGTTTAGGATGTGTTGTTGTACACCACTTACTCTTGGTTTGTGTATCTGAGGAATATACCTTTGATAATCAACTAACTTGTTAACTTGTGATTATCATATAATGCATGATTGAATCAATTATGTGAGGATAAATGAAACTCTCCTTGAGTTCATTACCTTATGCAAATGCCAGAGAAAGTATATTAATCAGAGCATGCATAAAATCAATGCAAACATGAAAAAGTAAAACATGAAAGGCATACATATGTGACCACCAAAACACTTGTTTTATTAAAAAGCGTATGATTACAAGTGTGTTAAAAAAACAAAATTTCCTATTCTACTTTCTCCCCCTTTGTCATTATCAAAAGACATGGGTTCAAAGAGAAAAAGGAAAGGATGTGACAATCAACTGTCAACAGATAGAGAGGGAGGGTTCGATGGTGGTGACTTTAGTGGTGAAGGCGGAGGCGCAAGCCTAGGATTTATAGTGGATGTAGGTGTAGGAATTATAGCTAGAGGTGGCAACGGTGGTAGGACGGTGGGAGGCAGCCTCTGTTGCATGAGCATGTTCACATTGAATAGTATAGAATCATTGAAGGATTTGAGCGAAGCTTTCAAAGTGTTTTTGATCAGCATATTGATCTTCATGCGTTCAGCAAGGAACCTTTTCTCAGTTGTTTCTTTCAGGCTGGCCTGTTATAGGTGCAACATTTCTTGGATCATCTCTTCAAACACGCCAGTTGGAGCAACGACTACCAAAAGAGTGATTTAACTTGGAGTAATGGAAGTTCAAATATTGGTGAGTGCATTGTTAGGTATAGGCTAAGAAGTGACTTCAACCAACAGAGGTTCAATAACATCAATTTGTGGTCCAAGATGAGCATGTAGGTTGTTGAGCGACTCTTTGGATTTGATCTTCTCTTATTGTTGCTCGGCTTCGGCCTCTTTCTACATTTCTATTATCTATTGATTGAGCTTGTCCTATTTTCGTTGAAGTTCAACATCCATTCTTTTTCTTCAAACCCAAGGGTTATGATCAAGATAGAAAAGGTGTTCTTTGAGTTTAGGGTGGTGTGTCCAAGCAATGACAATGGCTCATCACATAGCAGCCTCATGATACCGGTGAAAGTTGAAAATGAAGCAAGTGCAAATTGGAGGGGTGTCATGAATGAGGCGCAAGTATAATTTGTTATCTTTCTCCTACCTCATAATGCACATTTGCCAATCATTAAATCTGTAGATCTTTGTTGGATGCAAGATCTGCACCATGCTTGTGATTGGATATGTCTTTCTTGTCGTACTCTAAGGTGGACGCAAGATATGAGTTTTCATACATGTCTTTGAAGTAATAGAGCATGGCGTCATTCAGGTCAAACTCAACATCTAGCTTCAAAGTGAAAGTTTTCATTACTACATCCCTAGTAAAATACCTACCCCAATCATAGGGAATTCAACGTAGGCTTGGTGTGAGGAGGCAGTATGCCTTTCTTTTTCCTAAGGTCCAATGCAGGATACCTTGAAGCAACTCTATCTGGCATGAACTTGATGGTTGCGGTTGGGCGGATATGGATACCTAAGGGGTACCTTAGCCATTGGTTACTGAGATCACAATGCATCATAATCATCCCAACATTGAAGATGTCGTCCTTAGTCAAAGGAATGGCTTGATGGCCATAGACCAAGGAAATGAACTGTAACATTGGAGCGAAGAGTTGGATGTGCTTAGGACATAGGAATGGTGGCTGAAAGTCATAGGAAGATGGGTCAATCTATTGAGCATCAATCTACCTACACCATCCAATGATATTTGTATTATATCTCACCACTTCTCTGGAGGCCCTAGATGGAATCTTATAAACACTCTTGCATAGGGCTGTTGAGGATGAAGGCTTAGATATCTTAGGGTGAAGACGCTTCCAAGTTGGTGGAGGAAGGACTTTAATCCCTTTAGATTGATTCAATTCAATAGAAGATGGTGCAACTTCATGGTCTTTGTGCATGGA
Source organism: Glycine soja (assembly GCF_004193775.1). Classification (NCBI taxonomy): domain Eukaryota; kingdom Viridiplantae; phylum Streptophyta; class Magnoliopsida; order Fabales; family Fabaceae; genus Glycine; species Glycine soja. The sequence goes on along the minus strand of NC_041015.1, from coordinate 38,605,182 downwards.
TGGAGGGCATGTGACAATCTCCTCCTCAACATCAAGAGGTAGTTGTGTCCAATTAGTGGTAGGTCGAAATTCCATGTCTAGTCTCCTTTTAATGTTGCAAGCATTCTCAACGAGAAAGGCCATATGAAAAAATAGCCTTGTAATGTCTTTGGCTGTGAGGTTGGGGTCGATGGCGAGCGGTCCTAGATGTTCGAAGTAGTCAAGGTGGATGGTGATGGAGGTGCTTAATATGGAACTTCATCATCCATATCATCATTGGACTCAGTTCTTCTCTTTTTCTTAAGGTGAATAATGTTTTTTCTTCACAAGCTTCTTCCAAACCGTTGGACAATTGAGGTCTATTCTCGAATGGGAGGAATCTTAGCAGGTTAAAGATCATTAGCAACATCAATAGTAGCTTACTCTTCGCTGGATGCTTAGTTCTTTGAGCGCCTCTCTTCTCTCGCTTGTTGGTGCAAGGTTGTGTAGGAGGAAGAGAAGCTTGTGTAGGTTTCACCTTCTTCACATGAGGTGTATGGGTCTCAACTAAAGTGGGTGCAGCTTTACATTTCCTAAACACCAAGCCATCTTCATCATTATCAGTCTTATTAAGCTCTCTTAAGCGCTCTATAGTGGATGATGGTTGTTGCTTCTTAGGTGATACCCTTCTTGATACATGGGCCATTGCATCTATTGCCTTGGGAGAAACTCGAGTTGGAGGTGGACATTGCGGTGTAGGAGCAACCTTGGACAAAGGTGTGCCTATATTTTTTTCATTCTCTTCTCAGCTTGAGAGGTGTTTGTGTCTACCTTGTAATCCTCCTCAACAACTTTCTCCCAAATTGCGTCCAATTGGTCATCAGGTCCAGTGTTGAGTCCAAATTTCTGGTGAATTTTAGAAAGAATGGAACCATCCACTAGAGGAGTCTACTTGAAGGAGCCATCATTAACCAACCTCACCTTTGAAATATTTTCTTGGCTGAAGGCTTTCTGGTTGGGCAAAAATAGCCCATCAAAATATATTTTGTCTTGTACTTCTTTAGGAGTCTCATACAAGAACTTCCTTATTATTCCATGAGCCTCAAGGACATTAGTCAAGACAACATTGTGATAGATGTCCTTCCCAAGGCTCTTGTCCTTTTTCACTTCAGTTTCGAAGCAATTAGAGAGAATTTGGGGGGGGGGGGGAAATCAAAGGGAGTGCCCTCCATCAAGTGGTACAGAAGGAACTTATGGGCGTTGGACAGAAAGTCCTTAGAGCCCTATTTTTGAATGATAGCTTTGTTCACCATCTATTGGAAAATCTTTGCCTTGCTCAGAAGGGTGCCATACTTCCTTGGCATGTTGGCCCATTTCAGTCCCCATAGAGAGTGCTCAATGTGGTCTTTGAGTTCATTGCTCGAATTGTTCATAAACTTTGTTCCTTGTCACTCTCACCTAATGGCTTAGGCAATCATTTCAGCCATCAGCTTCATAGGTATACCTCGAACCTTACCAATGAAGTATCCATTAATGACCTCATTGCTGTAGACCTTAGTTGTTCTCCAAAACTCGGAAATGAGTTCGGGCACCACCACCATGGGGTCCTCAAAGAAGTGGTGGATACCATAATACATAAGGTATGCCTTAATGGCATATTCAGCATTTTCCAAAGAGTCAATATCGAAAAAGTGTTCGATATGAACTTTGGGTTCTTTGTCCTGTACACAAACTTCTACAACAAGAATGGATACTGGTGTAGGTCTAGCGATTTATACACAAACTTCACCATCTTTGGATGAAGCAGAAGGTAGGTTGTTTCTGAAGTGTGGTTCAGCTTGAGTGGTTTATGTTTGGTTCTGTTTCTTGGCCATTACTAGGGTTTCTAGAAGTTTCTAAGAGAAAGAGAAGGTTTTGGGTGCAAAGGTTTCTTAGGTAAAGAGAATGTAAAAAGTTTGCAGAAGCTTGAAAGTGGAAGGTCAAGGTGATTTATGATGTGGCAGTTAATTGTTTAGGGTGAAGAAAGAGAAAACATAGGGGGGAAGTTGAAATGAAGTGGGCTTTTTCAAATAATGATCTGACCCATTTTAAGTGACTGAACACAAAAACAGTTAAAACGATGTGTTTCATTAAGCTTTCGTCCAGTGATCACAGTCCATATGTTGGATGCATGTGTGTAGTGCACATGTACTTACTAAGCTCATTGGATGATAGGTCCTTTGGATGCATAGTGGTATGTTTAGACCTTTCACGTAGTTAATAAACTTCATTCCACAGGGAGCATGCCAAGCCTTTCTTTTCACGAGATTAACCTGTCCTAAGTAATAAGTTTTGTAAATAAATCGGCAAGTTGATCTTCTGTGGATACAAACTGTAATTCCATAGTACTCTTCTAAATGTGATCCCTTATGAAATGATGTTTTATTTCTATATGTTTGGTACGTGAATGCATGATAGGATTTTTGGAAAGATCTATGGCAATAGTATTATAAAAAAGGATAGGAATGTTACTCTCAAATAGGTTGTAGTCCTCAAGATGATGCTTGATCCACAGGAGTTGAGAACAACAAATTGCAGCTGATATATACTCTACTTTTGTTGTTGATAAAGCTATTGTTCCTTGTTTCTTGCTCGTCCAATAAACTAAGCATCCACCAATGAAGTGACAGTCTCAACTAGTGCTTTTTCGTTCCACTCTATCTCCAAGGAAATCCACATTGCAGCAACCAAATAACTTGTATTCTTTTTCTCTCTTAAAGCAGAGACCAAGGTTAGGAGTTCCAATCAAATATCTAAATATGTGTTTAACAACAGATAAATGATTTTCCCTTAGTTCCTTTTAGAATCTAGCACAAAGACATACACTGAACATAATGTCAGGTTTGGACACAGTCAGATACTGAAGAGATCATATCATTCCTCTGTATGTCTTTTCATCCACTTTCTTTGATTCATCATCCAGTCCAAGTACAGTGGTTGGGTGCATAGGAGTTTTAATATGTTTTCCATCGTCCATCTTAAACTTTTTTAGGATTTCCTTCATGTAATTGATTTGATGTATGTTTCATTTGCTTGTTTGATTTAAAGTCCAAGGAAGAACTTTATTTCTCCCATCATACTCATTTAGAACTATGCTTGTATGAGCTTGGAAAAATCCTCACACAAAGAGTCATTAATAGCATCAAATATGTTATCATCTATGTCACAACCAGCCTTCCGACGGGGGCACGAAAAGGCCACTCGGATGAGCCAAGGGTGCGTTCCATTGAAGGAGAATGTGTGGAGTCGCCACCAACGTTTATTCAAGGGAAACGTCGGAAAAACCAAGATGGAAAAGGTTGAGGGTCTGCGTATTTTGAAAATGAGGGTTCGGGAGTCATTTACGCACGGGGAAGGTACTAACACCCCACGCGCCAGTCACAAGGGACGACAACCTCTAATCTAGTGTGCAAATCATGACTTCAATATTATTTATTTTCCCTTTTTATGTTTTTTGATGTATTTTTCGTTTTTATATTTTTTTTACTTTTTTGACAGTTGACAAGGGTGTTTCCCTCGCTCCTACGTATCCTCGGGTGCGATGAGGAAATCAGACCTATGTAGTTCTTTAAGAACTGAAGGTTTGTTTGTTACATTGATTTTATCTTTTTTGAAAGATTGATTTTAAAAAGTCGTGTAACGCATTGGACCTTGGAACAATCTTTTGATTTTTGAAAAGAGGAGAAAGAGTTGTTAAGGCGTTGGACCTTGAAACGATCTTCTCAAGTTTGAAAGGCGGAGAATTGTTAAGGCGTTGGACCTTTTAACGACCTCTTATTTTTGAAAGGAGGGAATTGTTTAAGGCGTTGGACTTTTGAACGATCTCTTGATTTTTTTGATGAAATGAAGAAGTTTATGAGTTGGTTTTATTTGGTTTTGGCCCACTAATCTTCAATCCCTTTTTAAAGATAACTTGCAGCGTTAATGACCGGTTAACACTTATTTTATATTGATGAAAAGAGTTTACGACACAAACGATCAATCAAAATTTATTTAAATAGTGATTAAACGAGATTACAACACAAGCTATCGGTTGAAATTAATTTAAGCAGTGATTAAGTGAGATTACAACACAAATGATCCGTTGAGTTTTATTTTAACAGTGATTAAACGAGTTTACAGTATGAACGATCGGTCGAAACTCACTTTAAACAAAGAAAAAGATCACCGATGATCGAAGAAGGAGATGAAGATGCAAAAACAATAAAGGGGACCTTAAGGGTCCATAAATCAAATTCAAATCCTTAAAGCAAGCACTAATCGGATGAAGAACGAAGAACGAATAATGAATGAACGAAAAATGACCAAAGAATAAACGACGAACGGTGTAGGAATTGATCACGGATGCGATTCGGAAGCATTTTGGCCTTGTTTTCTCTTCTTTTCTCTTCTTTCGTCTTCTTTCTGGACCCTTGGACTTCAGGGAACTCAGGGACCCTTCACTTCAGCCTTCCCACACCTATTTATAGCAAAACAAAGCATTTGGGATGAAGGTAGCTCGCCCAGGCGAGCTGATAACTTCATCCTGAAGCAAACCTGCTCGCCCAGGCGAGCTGGTTACTTCATTATGAAGTTATCTAGGTGGCTCAGGGGCTAAAAATGCCCCAAAAGTGACACTTTTGCCCTCCTTTTGAGTATTTTGCACATTTCCTTCCGAAACATCACAAAACCCTACGGATTGCACGGCAATAGGTGTTAAGCAGCTCAATTTGGTTGGTAAGAATCCAAATGTTTGCAAATGATTGTCCCCGGACGAAATTAGGGTATGGAAGTTGCCCCTCTTTACTTTTATTGGAAAAAAATGGAAGTAAAGATAACGATATTAATTTCATTCAAGCGATCTCACCATCCGATGGGCCACTAGCGGAGGCCCAAGCAGTGAAATTGAGGAAGCATGAGAACATTGAAGTTCTTCTTTTTTCATTTTCTTTATTATATATATATATATATATATATATATATATATATATATATTCTTTTTAAAAGCATAGAAACAGAGTCCTATGAAGCACAAGGACAAAAGACATTGAAGTCTTTGAGATGAAGACATTGTCATCTTCGAAAGCGTAAACAAAGACATTGTCGCCTTTTGAAAGCATGAAATGACTGAAGACATTGTTGTCTTCGAAATGTAAATGAAGGCATTGTCACCTTTTGAAAGCATGAAATGACTGAAGACATTGTCGTCTTCAAAATGTAAATGAAGGCATTGTCGCCATTTGCAAGCATGAAATGACTGAAGACATTGTCGTCTTTGAAATGTAAATGAAGGCATTTTTGCCTTTTGAAAACATTGTCGTCTTCTTCGAAATGTAAATGAAGGCATTGTTTCCTTTTGAAGACATTGTCGTCTTCGAAATGTAAATGAAGGAATTGTCTCCTTTTGAAGACATTCTCATCTTCAAAATGTAAATGAAGGAATGGTCGCCTTTTGAAGACATTGTCATCTTCGAAAAGTAAATGAAGGCATTGTCACCTTTTGAAGACATTGTCGTCTTTGAAAAGTAAAAGAAGGCATTGTCGCCTTTTGAATACATTGACGTCTTTGAAATGTAAATGAAGGCATTGTCACCTTTTGAAGACATTGTCGTCTTTGAAAAGTAAAAGAAGGCATTGTCGCCTTTTGAAGACATTGTCATCTTCAAAATGTAAATGAAGGCATTGTCGCCTTTTGAAGACAATGTCGTCTTCGAAACATAAAGAGGCAGATGACCATAATTGTCTCTGCACGCCATCAGACTTGATTGGCTCTAGATGGTAAAGGAGACCAAAATAGTCTTGAAAACAATGAAAGTGGATGACCATGATGGTCTCTGCATGCCATCGGACTTGATTGTCTTTGGATGGCAAAGGAGACTAAAAATAGTCTTGAAAACAACGAAAGCTGATGACCATGATGGTCTCCACATGCCAACGGACTTGATTGTCTCTAGACGGAAAAAAGGGTGTGGATGACCTTGATTGTCTCTAGACGGAAAAAAGGGTGTGGATGACCTTGATTGTCTCTAGACGGAAAAAAGGGTGTGGATGACCATGATTGTCTCTGCATGCCAACATACTTGATTGTCTCTAGAAGGCAAAGGGAGACTGCAATAGTCTTGAAAACAATGAAAGCGGATGAACATGAGGGTCTTCGCATACCATCGGACTTGATTGTTTCTGGATGGCAAAGGAGACTAAATAGTCTTGGTCAAAAGACATTGAAGTCTTCGAAAAGGGACAGATGACCATAATTTGTCTCTGCTTACCAACGGACTTGATTGTCTCTGAAAGACAAAAGGTGCGGATGACCATGATTGTCTCTGCATGCCAATGGACTTTATTGTCTCTAGAAGCCAAAAGAGTGTGGATGACCATGATTTGTCTCTGCGTGCCAACGGACTTGCATGTCTCTGGATGGCAAATAAGACTTTAATAGTGATGCAATTCTAACCCCCCAAGGGCATCGGATAGAAGACTCTACGAAGATTGAGCCAGAGATGCAAGAGAAGGCCCTAGGGTTCTCATGAGCCTTAGGGTAGATTTCGGGCCCATGGGCTAAGTATGAGCCTAGTTATCTTTGTACATATTAGATTAAGGTTTCATTATTTTAGGGTCTTGTATTTAGGGCTCCATAATGTAGGTAGGATACCCTAGAAATGTAGGATTTTTCATCCCTTGTATTTTAGGGCACCTAGACTAGTTTTGCATTAAGGGTAGTTTTGTAATTTTCCATGCATTATGTGAATATTTGATGTGTGTGTTGGAAAATAAATTTAATTGAATTGGGAGAAGCCCAATCCAATTAAATTTTAGAGGGGGAGGTGAGCATTTGCGTGCTACACCTCATTGCCACATCATATAATCACACTTTGTGCATGTCCTTCATGCTTTACATGCCTCATAACACCTAAGCATACTTAGTGGAGAATCTTGGACTTGATCATGGATTAGTGGGCTAAACCATAGCTAAAATTTCACTAATCATCATGATGTAGCTCCTTGTGGAGCTTATAGGCCTTGGATCTTCATCATCAATGGAGTCCTTTGCTTCTTGAAGATTAATGGCAACGGAATGAAGAAGGAAGAAAGATGATTGGAGACGCCACTTCAAGGAGAAGATGAGTCAAGAAGAAGCTCACCACCATAGGAAGCCATGGATAAGAGCTTGAAGGTAGGAGAAGATGAGTTGAGCGAGAAGGAGAGAAGGAGCACGAAATTTTGTGCCTCAAAAGAGGTCTGAACTTTGAAGTGTAATTCTCAAATGATCAAAGTTGAAAAAATGCACACACATGGCCTTTATTTATAGCCTAAATGTCACACAAAATTGGAGGGAAATTTGAATTTCTATTCAAATTTCACTTGAATTTGAATTTGTGGAGCCAAATTTTGGAGCCAAAATTTCACTAATTATGATTAGTGAATTTTAGCTATGGTTCAGCCCACTAATCCAAGATCAAGTCCAAGATTCTCCACTAAGTGTGCTTAGGTGTCACGAGGCATGTAAAGCATGAAGGACATGCACAAAGTGTGACTATATGATGTGGCAATGGGGTGTAATAAGAAAATGCTCACCTCTCCCTTTTAAATTTAATTGGATTGGGATTCTCCCAATTCAATTCAATTTATTTTCCAACACACACATCAAATATTCACATAATGCACGTGAAATTACAAAACTACCCCTAATACAAAAACTAGTCTAGGTGCCCTAAAATACAAGGGATGAAAAATCTTACATTTCTAGGGTACCCTACCTACATTATGGAGCCCTAAATACAAGGCCCAAAAATAATGAAACCTTAATCTAATATGTACAAAGATAACTGGGCTCATACTTAGCCTATGGGCCGAAAATCTACCCTAAGGCTCATGAGAACCCTAGGGCCTTCTCTTGCATCTCTGGCCCAATCTTTTTGGTGTCTTCAATCCAATGCCCTTGGGGGGTAGGATTGCATCAAATAGTCTCGGTTCATAGACATTGAAGTCTTCAAAAAGGGGCAGATGACCATAATTTGTCTCTGCGTGCCAACAGACTTGATGGTCTCTGGAAGCCAAAAAAGGTGCAGATGACCATGTTTGTCTCCGCATGCCAACGGACTTGATTGTCTCTGGAAGGCAAAAAAGGTGTGGATGACCATGTTTGTCTCTGCATGCCAACAGACTTGATTGTCTCTGGAAGGCAAAAAAGGTGCGGATGACCATGTTTATCTCCGCATGCCAACGAACTTGATTGTCTTTGGAAGGCAAAAAAAGGTGCAGATGACCATGTTTATCTCCGCATGCCAACGGACTTGATTGTCTCTGGAAGGCAAAAAGGTGCGGATGATCATGTTTGTCTCCGCATGCCAACGAACTTGATTGTCTCTGGAAGGAAAAAAGATGCAGATGACCATGTTTGTCTCCGCATGCCAACAGACTTCATTGTCTCTGGAAGGAAAAAAAGGTGTGGATGACCATGTTTGCCTTCTCATGCCAACAGACTTGATTGTCTTTGGAAAACAAAAAAGGTGCGGATGACCATGTTCGTCTCTACAAGCCAATGGACTTGATTGTCTCTGGAAGGCAAAAATGGTGCAGATGACCATGTTTGTCTCTGCATATCAATGGACTTGATTGTCTCTGGAAGGCAAAAATGGTGTGGATGACCATGTGTGTCTCCGCATGCCAATGGACTTGATTGTCTCTAGAATGCAAAAAGGTGCGGATGACCATGTTTGTCTCTGCATGCCAACGGACTTGATTGTCTCTGGAAGGCAAAGGAGACTGTAATAGTCTTCGAAAAGTAAATGACATAAGACTTTGAGTCCTATGAAAGCATAAAGACAGAGGACTTTGAGTCCTGCAAAACATAAAGGTGAGGACTTTGAGTCCTATGAAAGATAAAAGTGAGGACTTTGAGTCCTATGAAGACGAGCCAATAGGTACAAGTACCAAAGGGCTTTAACCTTATGAGAAAGCAAGAGGCTGACTCTTTAAGAGGGTTTCTCATCTATGCACTTATTGCCTAACATGATTTTTTTTGGGGATGTAGATGCATGCAACCTCTATCTTGAAATGCAATAATACAAAAGGTTTTGAATCATGAAAATTGTGTAATGCTTATGACATCCTTTCCGATTCTTGCGATTTTGATTTTGATTTGATTTTTTTTCCTTTTTTTAGGAAAACATAGATTGACTGTCTATTTTTTTGAAGGACGTGATAACTCATGCAAACTCATCCTATCTTTTGCAAATCTCTCCAGGAGCTCCCTCAGAGTGTATGTTCTATTTTATTTAGTCACTTGACAATTTTGAAGTGATAGCAATGGAGCCGTTTGAAATTTAATCAATCAACCGAAATGTTGATCCTAGGGTTTTCCTCTTTCTTTTTAAAAACTTCGATTATTCTGCACAGCAAGAAAATATATGGCTTTGGGACCAATTGCTTGCACCATTGAAGGATGGCAATGGATTCTTACGCTTTGGTATATGACCAAGTGAAACTTTCTTGATTTAAGGTCATAGAGTAATGCCAAGGGTCTGTTGATCCCACTGAAACTTGATGGCATGAGCTAATCTTGAAAGAATTTATATAACAAAGGCTATCCTTGGATTCAAAAGAAATTCCAAGGAGTCTGCATGAGAGACTAACATCAGATGTACCTTACTGTCACAATTGTCTTTGGGCATTTTCCACAAGTTCCTGGTCAAATGAGTTTTCTTCTTAACTGCGCAAGTGCGAAACCTCGGGGATTCTTATATTTTTTTCAACAATCACAAGCGTGTGTGGGTTTCCTTCCAGAATCCCAATTTAAAAGCAAATTTAGTCCTTCCTCGATCCACATGGGCTTTATTGGGTTTGTAACGTGGTCAGGGGTAAGAGGGCTATGAAAGAAAGGATTAGACAGGCTCAAAGAGTGTTTGAGGGTTATATTGAGTAAGAACTTTGAGAGCATTGCTCATACTTTGTTCATTTCAACTTTTGAGTTGGGCTCTACTCCTTTTGTCTTATACATTAATCTTTCATTGCACTTTTGTACCTTTCTCGTAGAATTTGGAGATCTTTGTCTCTTTTTTTTTTGCACTCGCCTTTGGCGGATTTTGTTTTCTATTCTTATTGTTGCCCAACTTCATGCATGTGTTCTTTGCATTGCTCTTCCCGCCGGTTTAGCGGTGGTTCCCACTCAGGGTTTCTATTTTTGCTTTTGCTGTTTTTTCTTTGTTTTTTAGAAAACAATATGCTTTGGCTCAGAGGGGGTAGCAAAGGATAAACTAGTATTTGGGATGTTGAAACATGGCCATGTGTCATTTCAAATCTTGACTTAGATCCTTTTGTAGTTTGGATTTTAGGACAAAACCTTAATAACACGCCCCTGATTGTTGTTTCTTTTTACTTTATTATCAACCCTCATTTTTGCTTAGGCCGCCCTTTTGGGTTTTCAACCTACTAGGTGAAAAATTTTGATCGGCCCCTAGGTTCGCTTGAGGCTCATGCATGGTGCCTCTCATTGCCCCAGTGTAGGGCTCTGAGGTATCTATTGTTGTCTTTTGTCACGACCTTGTAGCAAGGAAAAATGAAAGAAGCTGTGCAGATTCTCGAAAATGAATTTTCAAGCACGAGAAACATGTGAAGGATTTTTAATTGACAAATTAAGTCAAATGACTCCTATTCTTGATAACTCACTTTTCTCTCAAAAAGACAATTTTTAAGAATGAGGTCACATGAATGTCTGTACGTCATATTTGAAACACAACCAATCAAACATGTTTTTTTTTTAACTTTTTACTTTACTCGCCGTTTTACGACACCCTCACCCAACATGGAGAATGAGCAATTTTTGATTGAACAGTCTTGGAAGTCAAAACTCAGGAGCGCATGTCACTTGAGCAAACAAAACCAACAACTTACACTCACATTCCAGTGGAAGTTAAATAAGCAAAGATGTAATTGTGAGAGAATGAGAGACAAGGATGTCAAATTTATCCATATTATTAGCATTGTGACTGTGGTTTACAACAATGGCATAAACTTGAAAATCCTAATGAGTCATCTAACAACAACCTTCAAATTGCCCCATATATGGTGTCGCTTGCCAACGTCAGAATTCACAAGCGATTATCCTCCTCAAATTTCAGCCAGCCCACATCAATTAGACCTTGTACCTTATGCTTCAGGGTCATACAACGCTCAATGGAATTCCCCGAAACTCCTCCATGATAAGCACATGTTGCGTTCGAGTCATATCCTCGAAAAAATGGAGGTTGAGGAACCTTGGCTGGGGTTATGGCTACCATTGAATTATCGAGTAGATATGGGAGCAAGCTAGCATATGACACTGGAATTGGGGTGAATTCTACAGGCTTTTTTGCCGAAAAATTCCTTCCCTGGTTGGTGTTTTGGTTTGTGTTAAGGGTGGTGTTTGGTATTGGATGTGCGGCAGGCAGGCTTTGTGGCTGATTTAGGGGTGGCCTTTGTGGTTGATTGGGTGGTGGGTAATGGGAAGGGTTGATGTTGGCTGAGTAATGACATTGTTGAGCTGGTGGGAAATTTGGTCATGTAGGAACGACAGTCACAACATGGGTTTCTTTCTTCTTCTCATCCTCTCTATTTGCCCCAGGCTTTTTATTTGTCAAAGTAGGATGATTCAATTTGCCTCTTTTCAGACCCACGTTGATCCTTTCGCCGGTGAAAACTAAATCCGCAAAGCTTGAAGGTGTGTAACCCACCATTTTCTCATAGTAGAATACCGGTAACGTGTCTACTATCATTGTTATCATCTCCCTTTCCGTCATTGGGGGCGCCACTTGAGCTGCCATATTCCTCCACCTTTGGGCGTATTCTTTGAAAGATTCATGTCCCTTTTTGCACATGTTCTGTAGTTGCATCCTATCTAGAGCCATATCAGAATTGTACTGATACTGCCTAACGAAGGCCACCATTAGGTCCTTCCAAGAATAGACTCGGGAAGGTTCCAGATTAGTGTACCAGGTGACGGATGCCCCAGTAAGACTTTCTTGGAAGAAATGCATCAATAATTTTTCATCTTTCGCATATGCTCCCATTTTCTTGTAGTACACCTTTAGGTGATTCTTGGGGAAAGTAGTCCCCTTGTACTTATTGAAGTTTGATACCTTGAACTTCGGAGGGATGACGACGATAGGCACTAGGTACAACTCTGCCAAGTCAGCAAAAGCATGATCTTTGCCTCCTTCAATGGCCCTGAGTCTCTCCTCTATATGATCCAATTTCCCTCTTTCCGCCATAGTAGGAGGGACTCTCCCCACTGCGAAATGCAAGGGTTGTGGTTGTGGGCAAAATGGAGGGTCCTCCAAAGTGTTTGGCAGGGGTACATGTTTCGCCCTCCGGGATACTACTTGTTTGTGTGGATGCAAAATCGACCGGAAAGTGCACTGGGTCGTCAAGTAAATAATTAAAATGGTGTGAATCGAGTATCAAACTCAGGGAACTTGTTCATTTGGTAAAGGTTTGTTCAATAAGCAGGCATTTGCAAATACAAATCATGATTGTGACTGAAAGTAAAAGTATGTTCTATTCTAATTACAAAGCAATAAACGTGAGCAAGTAAGTGTGAAAACCGATATCTAAAGGCATTGGGTCCTCTTACTGAGCAAATTGATGCAATTAAGGATGTTTCTCTAATTAAAGATGTTTTTGTGTTCTATGCTGAAGGCGCAAGTACTAAACACCGATGTCTCGTGAGTTTGGCCTAATTCTAATTAAACTTCGTTCGTAAATGTCTCTTGTTGAACTGAGCTTAATTGAACAGTTTTATGATCATAGCATAATAAAAACTAAATTACCACACTTCGTGTCTAGACACACGGTAACCTAATCTTGCACTATCAAGTTCTAAGGAGACAATACATCTTTCAATGCTAAAGCCCCTAATAGTACACACATATGGGAGATCAAGCCACAAGCATCCAATAATAAAGTACTGATAGAAACAATGAACACATCAAACAACCTTAATTAGATAGGGAAAGAGTTTACATCAATTACTCAGCAAGAATCCCCAACTGAGGATTTAGCCTTCCATAGCAAGGAAGCTCCTTTTACAAAGAAGAAGAGGAATTAAGTGAAATTGCTTGCTTACAAAGGAGTGAGGATGTCTCCTCCACCTCTAGGAACCTCACAATTGTAGAAGCAAAGCTTCATGATGAATCAATATTGATTCAAAGATGTTTTGATGATAACAAAGATGATGACAAAAAGCTCAAAGGTCAATCAAAGAATGAGTTCAAGATGTTCAAGATAGAATCAAGAATACTTCAAGATTCAAGAGGAAAGTTGAAGAACACTTTAAGATTCAAGAGGAAAGTTGATTTCAAGAATCAAGAATCAAGATTCAAGGATCAAGCTTCCAAGAATCAAGATCAAGATTCAAGACTCAAGATTCAAGAATCAAGAGAAGACTTAATCAAGATAAGTATGAAAATGTTTTTTTTTCAAAAACTGAATAGCACATGGATTTTTCTCAAAACATGTTTACCAAAGAGTTTTTACTCTCTGGTAATCGATTACCATATTATTATAATCAATTACCAGTAGTAAAATGGATTTGAAAAAGTTTTCAAATGAATTTACAATGTTCCAATTGATTTCAAAAAGCTGTAATCGATTACAATATTTTGGTAATCGATTACCAGTGCCTTCGAACGTCGAAATTCAAATTCAAATGTTAAGAGTCACATCCTTTCACATAAAAGCTTTGAATTTTTCAAATTGGTTTTAAGTTTTTCTAAAAGTCATAGCTCTTCTAAATGGTTCTCTTGACCAGACATGAAGAGTCTATAAAAGCAAGGCTTTGTTTTGCATTTTTAAATGAATCTTTTCTATCAATCCAATCAATCTTATACAATCATTTACAAGCCTTGAATCTCTTTAAATTTCTTCTTCTTCTTTGTGCCAAAAGCTTTCCAAAGTTTTCTGGTTTTCTAAACCTTGAAAACTTGTGCTATTCATTCTTTTCATCTCTTCTCCCTTTGCCAAAAAGAATTCGCCAAGGACTAACCGCCTGAACTCTTTTTGTGTCTTTCTTCTCCCTTTTCCAAAAGAACAAAGGAATAACCGCCTGAATTCTTTTGTGTCTCCCTTCTCCCTTGTCAAAGAATTCAAAACGACACAGTCTGAGAATTCTTTTGATTCTTCCCTTTCCCTTATACAAAAGTTTTCAAAGGACTAACCGCCTGAGAATTCTTTTGTATCCCCATTCACAAAGTATCAAAGGTTTAACCGCCTGAGATCTTTGTCTTAACACATTGGAGGGTACATCCTTTGTGGTACAAGTAGAGGGTACATCTACTTGGGTTGTTGACTGAGAACAAGAGAGGGTACATCTCTTGTGGATCAGTTCTAGTGGAGGGTACATCCACTAGGTTCAAAGAGAATAAGGGAGGGTACATCCCTTGTGGATCTTTGCTTGTAAAATGAGTTTTTCAAGGTTGAAAAGAAATCTCAAGGACCGCAGGTCGCTTGGGGACTGGATGTAGGCACAGGTTGTTGCCGAACCAGTATAAAAACTCTTGTGTGTTTGTCTCCTTCTTCCCTACTTTTTTACTTTCTGCTGTGCATTTTATTTTCTGCTTTTACTTTTGGTTAAGTTTCTCTTCTACTCCTTATTCACTTAATAACATAGTAAAAGCCTTTAGAAGAGTAATTTTTAATTGGAAAAGGTTTAGGAATAATTAATTCAACCCCCCCCCTTCTTAATTATTCTGAGGCCACTTCATCCAACAACAATCACTCAAAAACTCACAAATCTTCCTAAATGATCAAAACTTGGCTTCTTTGCCTCTATGTATTTCACTCTCCAAGCTCTTACGGCAACTCAACGCTCTCTCTCTAGACCTCTTTTCATTCTCCACAAGTTAGGCTTAAAAAAAAAAGGCTCACTGACCTTGACGTCGCCCTTAGCGCCATTCTCGCGCTTAGCGCAAGTAAGTGAACTTTCACTCAGCGCCAAACTTGCCATAAGCCTGGAAGGTGACAAATGACTCGCTGAGCGAGCTGATGATGCGCTGAGCGCGTGCTTGCGTGACAAATTCCCTTCTAGATTCTCCCTATCCATTAAGCGCATTGATGCCTTGCTTAGCGGATGACACTCACTAAGCACATTGAGCTCACTTAGCGAGAGATAAACTTTAGCACTTCTTCAAAATAACTCCTTTTTGCCTGAAATTGAAGAGAAATTTACATTAATTCCATACACAAGGCTTCTACTAAGAATAGATGAAAACAAACAAAGATTTATTTACAATCCTACAAAAAGAACCATAATTTGGGGAAAATATATAAATTTTGTAAAAGTTTTCTATACAAAATTTAGTCGTATAAGATGACTAACAAACTCCCCCAAATTTACAATTTTGCTTGTCCTCAAGCAAAGAAAGAACAACTCACTTGTCCTCAAGTGACAAAATCACAGTGGTTATTTACAAGGTGTTTGCTCCAAAGAACTCAATCACATGAAATGAATGGCATATAATGCTTCAATCATAGATTCTCACAAGACATGCAGCTTTTCCAAGATGTGAACATGATTATTAATGAACACAGCTGAAATAAGCTAGTAAGAATGACAGATATCAAGGAAGGATCATTAACCAAAGCCTCACAGTTACTGTTTCACTCAAGCACAATTGTTTAGGCTTGTCCATCAATCAACAACCAACATAAGTCTCAATCTTTGCACTTCATCTCATATCATACAGTCAAGAACACACAAACTGAATCCGAAGGACTTTACTAGGCTTGTAACGAGGCTCGACTGCAATCAATTCATGGTTTTTCTAGGATGCAAAAGCTTAGGTTCTAAGAGAGCATTCTGTTCGAACCTGGCAAGTGCACCGGATCGTGCAAGTAGTATAAAACGGTAAAAACCAAGTACGAACTCTTGGGGAACTTGTGTTACTTGGTAAAGCTATATTCAGTGAATAGGTGTCAAGTATGAAAAGAGATGTGTCAACTATGCACAGGTATGTCAACTAACTATTAAAAGGAAAATCACGTGAGCAATGATGTTTGAAGACAAGTAGACAACACGTTGGTCTTCCTATTAGGTGCCTGATGTTAAAAGGATATTCTCTACCTAACAATGTTCTTGTGTTCTATGATGTCTCCTGGACTACTAAACCCTGATGTCTCGCGCATGTTTAGCCTAATCCTAATCAAGAATCGTCCTCAGATGTCTCTTGTTGGACTAAACTTAACCAGAACCGCATTAAGGCATAACATACCAAAAACCAAGTTATCATACCCCGATGTCTCATGAAAATACGATAAGCTAGCCCTGTCCTATCAAGTTCTAAGAATCAGACCAGTTTTAACTGTTGAATGATCCTAGCAAAGCATTCATCTACATGATCAAGGAAAAAGCACACTGAAATGACGTACTGATAGCACTGAGAACACATAAAACATCATTAAATAGATATACAAGTATTTACATCAAGTACCTACAAGGAAGAACCAACAGAGGATTTAGCTCTCCATATCTGGGAAGCTTCCTTTACAACAAAGAGAAGAGAAAAATGAAGGATTGAAGAAATACAAGTAGTGGGGATGTCTCCTCCACCTCTAGAACCTCACAATCACTCATAGACTCATCTCATGCTCTTAGGATGGCTTCCTCTTCTCACTCAGTTCTCTGCCAGTCTTCTCACAACAAAAGCTCTCAAAAATCTCTGGATTCGGACCCTTCTCTCTCTAGAATCCCACTCCATTTCGGATTTCAGGGTTAAATAGGAGGCCTTGTTGATGCTTGCACGCTTAGTGCAACTTTGGCTCGCTTAGCACGCATTAGTGAATTTCAACTTAGCGCTCGTCTTTTCGCTCAGCGGATGGACTCAAGCAGTGCACTTAGCGGGATTAGCCCTCACTCAGCGAACATGCATAGCTCATCCTTCTTCTAGATTCTTCCTCATGCTCAGCCAGAGGAGGTTGCGCTCAGCGGATGGCTCTCTAAGCCAGAAGATTGGCTTAGCGAGCGGATGAAAATCAACACTTCACAAACTTGCCTAATTAACCTGAAATTGAGAGGAAATGATTATTAAACACACAAAATGGGAGTACTAAGTATTTATTACCTATCTTTAACAAAAAGTAATTACAACACTACAAAATAACCATAAATTGGAGGAGTTTGATACAATTTACACAGGTTTTATACACAAAAGTTAGTTGTATTCACGACTAACACATTCATCCATAGATCAACCTTTTTCTTTTTATTCCAGCTCTATCACTTGCCTTTCCGCACTTAGCTTTTCTTTTTCTTAAATAGTAGCACACACACTTTTATTTTATACTTTCGGATTATTTTTTATTTTTTTTAAATACTTACTGCTTATTAGATGACTGTGTGTGTTGCTCTTTTCTTACCATTACAAGCTTTCACCCCATAATTCCCCCAAATTTGGGCAAATTTGCTTTGAACCAAAATTTCCTTTTATGAATGATGCTCTCCTACAACCTAAGTCAAGGTAGAAGGAGATAAAGGGTATAGGCTCAAGGTTCAATCAAACAATCATACTTTCAGCTCAAAATGGGTGCAAGGGATAAATCAATCATGCACAAGGTAAGCTTTTTAGCTAAGTGGCTATCTTCAATCAAAACATGGAATTCATCATCTTCAATTTCATGCATTCATTCCACACTCGGAGATTCATGCAAAAACCATTACTTAACGTTTGTCATTCTCTCACAATTAAAGATCACACTCTCACTGGGTTGCGGCTAATGCGTTCCTTCATAATCAACCTGACAAACCAACTAACATTTTCAGTCATGATCCTAATTCCATTTTCTTTCTCTTCTAATGAATGCATGCTCATTCAAGGCATATGATCCATGCATTTCAATTCACTCACATCATACAATTGATCAATTCAAACCAATCAGAAACACTGAATTCCAAAATCAAATGTCAACCACTGGATAATATAAATGCACTGTTCAATCAAACTTTGTACAAGCTATCAACCAAAATAAAAACTATAAACTAAAATTTAAAAGCTGAAACATAAACATAAATCTAAATTATAAAATGTACTAAAGATGAGATAATAATAAATCAGTATAAAAAGCAGGGAAATAAAAATCCTGATCCTGTCAATGATCCTGTGCAGAGTCCATGGCATACTCATTCAGGTCCAGTGCAGGAGTGCCTGATGGTGAATCCTGAGGAAGGGGCAGGTCTGGCATTGGTGCAGATGACTCAGGCTGAGAAGAAGACATGTCCAGCACTCCAGTGGAAGGCTCTGGTGTCACCTGTGGGGTAGCTGCTACTGGATCAGTCTCAAAAATGAAAGGCTCAGGTAGAGTGGGCTCTGAGGCCTCTAGAATGTCGTCCTCCTGGTCCGACTAAGTCTCCTGGGCTGCAGAGGCCTCACCTCCTCCCAAAGGAGAAGGCTGGACTCTTAGCCAGGCCACCTTCTGTAGAAACTCCTCCACGCTCATAACTGGCCGTTGCTGGACCACATCCTGCAAACTCTGCATGATCAAGAGTTGGCCCTGATGCAGGCTCTATAGCATAGACAAGGAAGACTCTAAGCTTTGAGCGAAGGGACCTGGAAGAACTAGAGCTGATGGTGGTGAGGGAAGAGAAAAAGTAGATGGAGCTAATGTAGGGGGAGCAAGGGCAGCTGATGTAGATGGGGCCTTAGATCTTCTAGCCCTGAATTTTTGGGTCCTTGGAAAAGTGGCTGAAGGTTCATCCAGGTTCCAGCAATTCTTCTTAATATAAGCCAAATTAATGGCTGGGCTGAGTGACTCAAAGGTAAGAGAATCTGAGATGACTCCTCGAGCCTTGCACAAGGCAGTAATCAGGGCTGGAAATCCAAGCCGCGAGAAGTTAGACTGAGCAATAAGTGAAATCTGACCAGAAATAAGTGAACCTAAGTTCATGTTCATCTTCATTAATGGCCCGTAGACTAACTTAGCCCTATCCAGATTAAGATCAGAAGTCTGTGTAGAAGCAAGCTTCATGATGATGAATCAAGTTGATTCAAGTAGTTTTGATGATGACTAAAAGCCCAAGAGAATGATTTCAAGATTGAGTCAACAAGTTCAAGATCAAGATTAATTTCAAGTTTCATGAGAAGAAATCAAGAAGATTCAAGATTCAAGAGAAGTTTGATTTCAAGATTCAAGAGAAGATGAATTCAAGATTCAAGAGAAGAAACCAAGAAGACTTCACAAGGGAAGTATTGAAAAGATTTTTCAAAAAAACAAACATAGCACAATTTTGTTTTTCAAAAGATTTTTTCTCAAAATTTTCTAAGTTACCAAAGTTTTTACTCTCTAGTAATCGATTACCAATTACCTGTAATCGATTACCAGTGGCAAAGTTTGATTTCATAAGCTTTTAATTGAATTTGCAATGTTCCAATTGTTTTTTAAATGGTGTAATCGATTACAATATATTGGTAATCAATTACCAGTGTATCTGAACGTTGAAATTCAAATTCAATTGTGAAGAGTCACATCTTTTCATAAAATGCTTTGTGTAATGGATTACATGGTTTTGGTAATCGATTACCAGTGACAAGTTTTGAATAAAAAGTCAAGAGATGTAACTCTTCCAATGGTTTTTAGGTTTTCTCAAGGTTATAACTCTTCCAATGGTTTTCTTGACCAGACATGAAGAGTTTATAAAAGCAAGACCTTGATTTTCATTTTAATAACTTTTTCATAACTTTTTGAACGTCTTTTTGAACTTCTTCTTCTTCTTCCTTTGCCAAAAGCTTTCTAAGTTTTCTAGTTTCCAAACCTTGTTCTTTCACAGAAAACAAAAGTGTGCTATATCTTTTTATTCTCTTCTCTTTTTGCCAAAAAGAATTTGACAAGGACTAACCGCCTGAATTCTTTTTGTGTCTCTCTTCTCCCTTTTCCCCAAGAACGAAGGACTAACCTCATGAATTCTTTAGTGTCTCCCTTCTCCCTTTTCAAGGAATTCAAAAAGACACAGTCTGAGAATTCTTTTGATTTTTCCCTTTCCCTTAAACAAAAGATTTCAAAGGACTAATCGCCTGAGATATCTTTTGTTTCCCTTTTACAAAGTTTCAAAGGACTAACCGCCTGAGAACTTTGTCTTAACACATTGGAGGGTACATTCTTTGTGGTACAAGTAGAGGGTACATCTACTTGGGTTGTTGTAACTCAGAATAAGAGAGGATACATCTCTTGTGGATCAATTCAAGTGGAGGGTACATCCACTTGGTCGTTCAAAGAGAACAAGGGAGGGTACATCCCTTGTGGATCTTTGCTTGTAAAGGATTTTACAAGGTTGAAAGAAATCTCAAGGACCGCAAGTCGCTTGGGGACTGGATGTAGGCACGGGTTGTTGCCGAACTAGTATAAAATTCTTGTGTTTGTCTTCTTCTTCCCTACACTTTTAATTTCTGCTGTGCACTTTAATTATCGCTTTTACTTTTGGTTAAGTTTCTATTTCTATTCTTTACTTTCTTAACATTATAGTAAAAGCCTAATTAAATCTAGTAACATTAAGAAGGATATATTTTTAAATAGTCAAGGTACATTAATAATTAATTCAACCCCCCTTTCTTAATTATTCTGAGGCCACTTGATCCAACAGTATGGGATGTCGGGGTCAAGTTAGAATAAGATAGAACACTCCAGGTTTGGGCCAGAGTGGTAAGATCTTTCCTCAGGAGCTTCCATGGTAGACCCTCGGCATTAAGAACAAATCCCCTCCAAGGGATACACAGCCGGGCTGCAAGCTCTTGAGGATCAGGCCTCAGTCTAGCAAACCTGGAGTAAGAGGGCAAGCTCTCCCCTTGCTCCACAACCATTGGAGTCTCCAAGAAGGTGTTGAGGGAATCAACATCAAATTTTATCAGGTGCCCTCAAACCCTAACTTGCTTGGGAAACTTGTCGTCTGGGACATATAGATTTGCATCAAATTCCTTCACAATTGCCACATCAATGCTTCCCTCAGTCAAGTTGGTCAGCTGCTTATGCTAGTTTCTTCTAATCAATTCTCTTATGAAATAATCAAACTCATTGATATATAGTTTTACATTTCTTTATGGCAAAATGTTTCTGGCAAGCACATTATCTGAGTAACAGTCCCAGGCCTCCTGTGATACAAATCATGATCCATCATAACCGGCCCGAGACACAAAAGATGTGGCTTTTCTCTTATGGGAAGCCATTTGCAATACATAAGAATCAAAACACAAGATTAGACAGGAATTTATTCAAATTAAAAAGAAGAAAATAAAATTGAAAATCAGACTGGGCGCTTAGTGCAAGTAACTCGCTTAGTGCGCCTTAGGAAAAACGACTCATGCGCTAAGCGCGATAGTCACGCGCTTAGTGAGTGAACACAGATCCAATTTTTTTCTACAAAATTGGCTTAGCGAGCAGGCTCACTAATCCCAATTCCACAAATTTTCAAAACAGAGAAGGATTTAAGCTTAGCGCGGCAAGGCGTGCTTAGCGCGACTACTCTACTGAACAACACTGGCTTAGCAAGCAAGCTCGCTAAGCCCAATTCCAACAATTTGAAAAACAGAGAGATAATTGCGCTTAGCGTGACAGGGCACGCTTAGTGCACAACAAAACACAAAAATTTCTAAGTGTTTAAGAACACATTACTCGCTTAGCGCAAAGACACGCTTAGCAAATTCATAAGCAATTGAATTTTCAATTAGAGAAGATGAACGCGCTTAGCGGGACAGGGCTGCGCTTAGCGAGTTCATCTGGAAATCCAGAAGTTCAACATAAATGATGAACTCGCTTAGCGCGCTTAGCGCGCTCATTACGATTTCCAGAAAAAAAAAACAGGGGCTTCTCACCCTTCCACAATAAAACCTAACTCTACTCTAACTAACAACTAACCTAACAGAACCAAGTATTAACAGAAATTCAATCTAACACTACTAAGTTAACTAGCCTAAATTTTAAAACATGGAAATAAAATGAACAAAGTTAAGAAGCTTACTTGTGTTGTTGAATGTGAGTGAAAAGAGGGAGCAAAAATGCAGGCAATGCAGGGAGATTGAAGCATTGTGCAGAGGGTGAAAATGCTCAGAGGAAGAAAAATGGCAACTGCCTTAGTAAAATGGCAACTGCCTAAGGCAGTTGCCTTATTGATTGGCAGTTTCGAATCACTCGCTTAGCGCATGGACTCGCTAAGCGATTCAACATGACGTTTGAGTTTTAAAGCTCATGCGCTTAGTGGATCTGCTCGCTAAGCCCAATACAAAAATTATGAAATTCCAGACAAGTTTTTGGGCTTAGGGCAAATGTACGCGCTAGGCGAGTTCTGCAGCTTTGATTGGTCATGCAACTCCCGCTTAGCGGGCCAAGGCCGTGCTTAGTGAATAAAATGCTCCTTAAATGAAGTTGAGGCCCGCACTTAGCATGCCCGTCTCGCTTAGTGCTATTCCAAACATGGAATTAATTGGGCTTAGCGAGAGCACTCGCTTAGCCCAATTCTCAAAATTAATCAGACAGAGAAGAATAGCGCTTAGCGGGTCAACGTGCTTAGCGAGACCAAACTTGTGTGCTTAGCGCAATAACTCGCTTAGCCCAATTTCAAAAATTAAATGGACAAAGAGCTTATTGGGCTTAGTGCACAGGTCACACGCTTAGTGGGACCATATAGCCAATGATCAGGGGTTAATGCACTTAGCACGAACAACAACTCGCTTAACGCGTGAAGAAGATGGCGCTTAATGTGAGAAGTGCGCTTAGTGAGTGGACAACAAAAAAAATTTTCAAGTTATTTTTCTGTCCACAACTTCACAAAAGCCTTTTTAACCCCTTTTCCAATACTAAACATGCTGAATTCAAACAATCACAAGCAATCAAACTTAACTAAATGCAAGAAAAACAAAATTAAAAAGGGTTGTGTTGCCTCCCGGTAAGTGCTCTTTTAACGTCATTAGCTTGACACAAAAGTCTTTGTCTGCCCAGATCAAGCTTGATTCTCTCCTTCAGAACCTTCTCTTCACTCTCCTTCACCTCTAGACAAACATTTTGGTCCAGCAATGTCCTTTCTTCATCAAATAGATCAAAGCTAATCTTTTGGTCTTTAATTCCCATTTCTAGCTTCTTCTTTCCCATGTCTACTACACAGCTTGTAGTAGCCATAAATGGACGTCCCAAAATTAAGGGAATATATGTATCTTCCTCTATGTCCATTACCACAAAGTCAACAAGAAAGATAAGGTGTTTGATCTGAACCAAAACATCTTCTATCACTCCATGGGGACTGGTGATGGAGCGATCTGCTAACTGTAAAGTCATCCTAGCTGGCATTATCTCCAACTCTCCAAGCCTAGGGCACATGGAAAGCGACATCAAATTAATACTGGCTCCCAAATCAATAAGAGCCTTGCCAACAGAAACTTCACCAATTGCACACGGAATAGTCACACTCCCAGAATCTGTGCTTAGGTGGAAGAATCTTCTGAATTACAACACTACAGTTTCCTTCCACAATAATGTTTTCACTGTGAATGTACTTATTCTTCCACGTGAGCATATCTTTCAAAAACTTAGAGTACATCGGCATTTGTTGAAGAGCTTCTCCAAAGGGCATAGTAATCTCCAATTTCTTGAAGATATCAAGGAAACGAGCCAGATGTCGTTCCTTGTCTTTCTTTGTTTGTACCAATGGATATGGCACCTCCTCCCTTTTTCTTGGACTTGCCTCTTTTCTCTTTTCTCTTTTCTCTAGCCAGCTCACTCTTGGTCTTTTTCTTCTCTTCTTTTCTCTCATTCTCTTTTCCTTTTTCATTTTTTTTTCATTTTCTTTTTCTTTTTCTTTCTTTTCCTTCTCACTTATTTCTTTTTCACTCACAACTATTGGTATCTCCTTCTACTAATCATCTTCTGCTTCCACTTTGATGCAATCCTCCCTAGGAAGGGACCAATCACTAGAACCATGAGCAAGAGGCTCCAAGAAGATTGGGCTAGAGCTGCTGAAGAAGGCCCTAGGGTTCTCATGAACCTTAGGATAGATTTTTGAGCCCATGGGCCAAGGTTGGGTTCAATTATCTTTGTACATATTTGACTAGGATGTCATTAGATTTGGTCCTTGTATTTAGGGCTCCATATTGTAGGTAGGGTACCCTAGAAATATAGGATTTTTCAGCCCTTGTATTTTTGGGCATCTAGACTAGTTTTTGTATTAGGGGTAGTTTTGTAATTTCACATGCACTAAGTGGATATTTGATGTGTGTGGTTGGAAATAAATTTAATTGAATTGGTAGAAGCCCAATCCAATTAAATTTTAGAGGGGGAGGTGAGCATTTGCTTACTACACCCCATTGCCACATCATATAGTCACACTTTGTGCATGTCCTTCATTCTTTTCATGCCTCATGACACCTAAGCACACTTAGTGGAGAATCTTGGAATTGATCTTGGATTAGTGGGCTGAACCATAACTAAAATTTACTAATCATAAGTAGTGAAATTTTGGCTCCAAAGTTTGGCTCCACAAATTCAATTTCAAATTCAAGTGAAATTTGAATTTGCCTCCAATTTTGTGTGACACTTAGGCTATAAATAGAGGTCATGTGTGTGCATTTTTTTCAACTTTTATCATTTGAATATTAAACTTCAGATTTTAAAGCTCATTTAGAGCACAAAATTTCGTGCTCTTCTCTCCCTCTCCCTTCATTCATCTCCTTCTTCCTCCAAGCTCTTATCCATGGCCTCCTATGGTGGTGAGCTTCTTCTAGACTCATCTTCTCCTTGAAGTGGCGTCTCCTCTCTCTCTTCCTTTCTCCATTCCGCTGCCATTCATCTTCCAAGAAGCAAAGGAATCCATTGATGAAGAAGATCCTAGGCCTACAAGCTCCAATGGAGCTTGCATCATGTGGTATCAAGAGCATCTTCATCTAGGTGATGTTCTTTTGCTTCCTCTATCTTTTTGTTCGGTGAATTCTCTTTAATTCCTTGTTCTTCATCTTATTCTCCATGTATATCCTCCATTGTCTTGTGGTTTGGTGCTGTATAGAGTAGATTCAAAAAAATAAACCGATTAAATCTAAGATCTAGACTTGTTCTTGCATTTCTATGGTTCAAATTTTGTATATCTACTCTTGAGTCTTGTTTTTGTGTTGATTTTAGGTTCTATCATTTTTCATTCATAATATTCTTGTGCTGAACCTTAGATCTAAATGTTCTTCCAAAATATTGATTAAAAAAAACACAAAAATCTAAGTGTAAATCGCTTAATCCATGTTGTCTTAGAGTCATGTTTAGTCATAGTAATTGTCACATTATGTTCTAAGTTTGTGTTGAATTTTTATTTTGTTGATTGAATTCTAGATACATTTGTTCATGTATTCTTGTCATTCTTAGCATATCTTTTGAATTTTGAGTCTAATTCATGCATGTTATTTAGTTCATAACATGTTCTAAATCAATTCCTAGAAGTAGTCTTGTTGTTGAACTCCTTTTTTTTCTAAGATTCCTACATGATGCCTATGATGAAGTTGAGTTGTGGTGCTGAGTTGTGGCTGGATTTGTGAATCAAATAAGTCTTAAGCTCTCTTGAATTGTGTTATTCAAGATAATTGAGCATAAGCAAACACAAATTGTAACTATCCAAGCCTTAAGCAACATAAACACTACTCTTGATTTCTAGGTTGAAATCTCTGGTGCTGGCAGCTTGAACATACGAACTTGTATAAATTACTGGGAATTTATCACTACGTTTTTTGAGCTGAAATTTTTACTGAATTTTCTAGACATCTGGACCAAAATTATAAAAAAAGAACCAAGCGATTTGGATTAAAGGAAAAAATAATAAAAATATCACAAGTTCTGAAAGGAAAAAAAAAGTGAAAGGAAAGTGTGCTTGTTGTTTTGGCTCAAAATTTGTTCTATAATTGGTGCCTATTTTATACCAATCCTAGTTCTGAAATTTCAATTCAAAATTATTGTGAAAAAAAGTGCCAAAACTAGAGGTTTCTTGAGTCTTTTTTTTTAGAGTTTTTCTACTCTACTCTAGAGCCATTCTAGGTTTCTCTTTGAGTCCTACCTTGCTTTTTTGTGCTTTTCATTGCTTTAATTGTTGAATAATCCTTGGAAATTTGTCTTGTTAAAACTCTATTGGTTTAGATTTCATTTCATTTTTTTTTTGGTCTTTGGTTATTGCTTGTCTCTTTGTTTCCTTGGTTGTGAGTTGCCATATAGGGAATTGGAAAGGAGGATTGGTGCCATATCTTGAAGAATTTGAGTCAAGAAGAAAGGGGCCAACCACCTTAAGAGCTATTGGACTAAGAAGCACTCCAAATTGAGTGAAACACTAAAGAGAGAATAGCCACCACAATTGAGGACTTTTTTTTTTGTAATTTTGTAATTGGCAATTTGCTTTGCTTTCAAATTTTGTAACAAAAAGGCCTTTCATTGGAAGTAAGTTGGGAGCCTCCGCTAGGTCACCCTACTTCCATTTGTGTGTAATAATTTTAGGCAATTTTCCCTTAGGATAGTGAGTGTTTTGTTGGGAACCTTAAACGAGGTCATCCAAACACTCTTAGGATCCGCCTAGTTTGCATTTCTTGCACTTTAATTTCTTGCTTACTTTCATAGCTTATTTCTTTTACCCTCCATTGTCAAACCACCTAGATAGCTTGCCTTTTACCAATTAGTTTTTACCTTATCTTTCACACCTCTTTTAGTGTTTATTTTGGCTAGTTTCAACCATAGTTTCTTTTACCTTTTGTTTTCAAACCCCCAACAAGAAAGAACCATAACTTAGGAACCAACATGAGTCTTCATTCTTCATCTAGTGTTAATGGTGAGGGTTCTACTCCTAAGGACCCCTTGTATAAGATATTAGATGAGTTGAGATCCCTTAAGTTGTGGAAAGAAAAACAAGAGAGAAAAGAAAAAGATAAAAAAAAAAGAGTGGAAGAAATAAGTCAAGATGAAAGAGAGAAAATAAGAGAGGAAGAAAGAAGAAAAATAATGAAAAAAATGAAAAGAGAAAAACATGCCTCCTATAGTAGTCATGACTCTTGCAAGAGTTTAAGTGAAGAACTTAGCGACTATTATAGAGGGCGTCATAGTTCACATACTAAACATCACTCCCAAAGAAGAGAAAAGGATAGAAGGCCTCAAGAGGTTAACATTAGCCTCCCATATTTCCACGGAAAAGATAATGTTGAGGCCTACTTAGATTGGGAAATGAAGGTTGAACAACTCTTTGCTTGCCATCATATTAGTGAAGAGAGAAAAGTTCCATTGGCTACCCTTAGCTTTCAAGGGTATGCCCTCTATTGGTGGACTTCCCTTGTTAAAGAACGAAGGATTCATGGGGATCCTCCAGTAGAGTATTGGAATGATCTTAAGAGTGCCCTTAGGAAGAGGCACATTCCCTCCTACTATGAAAGGGAGCTTATGGACAAGCTCCAAAGGCTTAGACAAGGGAGTATGAGTGTTGAAGAATATAGACAACAAATGGAACTACTCCTTTTAAGAGCTGGGCTTAGGGAGGAGGAAAGAACAAGCATAGCTAGGTTCCTTAGTGGGCTCAATAAGGAAGTGAGGGACAAGGTTGAACTCCTTCCATATAGGGACCTAGATGAGCTAGTCCAACTTTGTATAAGAGTGGAGCAACAACTTAAAAGAAAGCCTTCTTCAAAATCTTATGGCTCTCACTCTTATCCAAGGAAGGACCAAGCCCATCGAAATTTTAGGGGCTGCACCTTCAAAACCCAAGGAAGATAAGGGTAAGACCATAGAGAAATACACCCCTAAGACTAGTTCCCAAGAAAGGACTAGCAACATTAAATGCTTCAAATGTCTTGGGAGAGGTCACATTGCCTCTCAATGCCCCACAAAGAAAACCATGATCATGAGGGGTCAAGACATTTATAGTAGTCAAGAGGAGACTACTACTTGCCCTTCCTCTAGTGGAAGTGAAGATGAAGTAAGGGGTGAAGAGTCTAGTGAGGAAGTCTACCCCCATGAAGAAGGTGACCTCTTGGTTAGAAGGCTCCTTGGAGGTCAATCTTGTGATCTATCTTAATCCCAAAGAGAGAACATCTTTCATACAAGATGCAAAATTTTAGATAAAACTTGTTCTCTCATTGTGGATAGTGGATCTTGTTGCAATTGTTGTAGCACAAGATTAGTTTCCAAGTTGAACCTCACTATCATTCCCCACCCAAAACATTACAAACTTCAATGGCTCAATGAGCAAGGGGAAATGATAGTTAACCAACAAGTGAAGGTACCTTTCTCCATTGGGACATATAAGGATGAAGTTAATTGTGATATAGTTCCCATGGAGGCTGGACATATTCTTTTAGGAAGGTCGTGGCAATTTGATAGGAAGATCATTTATAATGGCCTAACTAATGAGATTACCCTCACCCATCTTGGCACTAAATTTGTGTTGCATCCTCAAACACCTTCACAGGTGGCCAAAGATCAACTAACTATGAAAGATAAGAGGGATGAGGAAGAAAAATTAGAAAAACAAAAGAAAAAGAAGGATAGTAAGGCCTTGTCTTCAAAGGCCAGAGGGAAGAAAAAAGAGGGAAAGGATTCCTCCAAGAAGATTGTTAAGAAGGAAAATCATTTTGCAACAAAAGGTGATATTAAAAGAGCACTCCTTCTTAAACAATCTTTCTACCTTCTCCTATCAAGGGAAACATCCCTTAGCACTGCCACAATTCCTACATTTGAGACCTTACCCCCAAAGGTCCAAGAACTCTTACATGAATTTGGTGATATATTTCCCAAAGAGATACCCCCTGGGCTACCTCCTTTAAGGGGAATAGAACACCAAATAGATTTAGTCCCAGGAGCAAACCTTCCTAATAGGCCAGCCTATAGGACTAACCCTCAGGAGACTAAGGAGATAAAGTCTTAGGTTAAAGAATTGTTGGAGAAGGGCTGGGTCCAAGAGAGCCTAAGCCCATGTGTTGTGCCAGTGTTGTTGGTGCCCAAAAAGGATGGTACGTGGAGAATGTGTACAGATTGCAGGGCCATCAACAACATCACTGTAAAGTATAGGCACCCCATTCCTAGACTTGATGATTTGCTTGATGAGTTGCATGGTGCCAATATCTTTTCAAAAATTGATCTTAAAAGTGGTTATCACCAAATCAGGATGAAAAAGGGTGATGAGTGGAAAACTGCTTTCAAGACCAAGTTTGGTTTGTATGAATGGCTAGTGATGCCTTTTGGGCTCACTAATGCACCAAGCACCTTTATAAGGCTTATGCATCATGTCTTAAGGGATTTCATAGGTAGATTTGTAGTTGTTTATTTTGATGATATTTTAGTGTATAGTAGGAGCCTAGATGATCACTTAGGACATCTCACACAAGTTCTTTCAGTCCTTAGGAAAAACACCCTCTATGCAAATATAGAGAAGTGTACCTTTTGTGTAGATAATATAGTTTTCTTAGGTTTTGTAGTTGGTAGAAATGGGGTCCAAGTGGACCCTGAGAAAATCAAGGCCATCCAAGAATGGCCCACCCCAAAAAGTGTGGGAGATATTATGAGCTTCCATGGGTTAGCAAGCTTCTATAGAAGGTTTGTTCCTAATTTCTCTACAATTGCATCACCTCTCAATGAGCTGGTGAAGAAGAATGTGGCATTTACCTGGGGTGAAAAACAAGAGCAAGCCTTTTCTTTGCTCAAAGAAAAGCTTACTAAGGCACCTGTTCTAGCTCTTCTTGACTTTTCTAAAACTTTTGAGCTAGAATGTGATGCCTCTGGAGTGGGAGTTGGAGCTGTATTGTTACAAGGTGGGCACCCTATTGCTTATTTTAGTGAAAAACTTCATAGTGCCACCCTCAACTACCCCACCTATGATAAAGAGCTTTATGCCTTAATAAGAGCCCTCCAAACTTGGGAACATTACCTTGTTTCCAAGGAATTTGTCATTCATAGTGATCATTAATCACTTAAGTACATTAGAGGGCAAAACAAGTTAAACAAGAGGCATGCAAAATGGGTAGAGTACCTAGAGCAATTTCCATATGTTATCAAATACAAAAAGGGAAAAACAAATGTGGTAGCTGATGCCCTCTCTAGGAGACACACATTATTTTGCTCCCTAGGAGCTCAAATTTTAGGATTTCATAATATTAGGGACTTGTATGCTTTAGATGAACATTTCTCTCCCATTTATGAGAGTTGTGGGAAAAAGGCCCAAGATGGATTCTATTTGGCTGAGGGGTATTTGTTCAAAGAGGGAAAGCTTTGCATACCCCAAGGATCCATTAGGAAATTACTTGTGAAAGAGAGCCATGAGGGTGGGCTCATGGGCCACTTTGGGATAGACAAGACCCTTGTCTTACTCAAAGAAAAGTTTTATTGGCCCCATATAAAGAAAGATGTCCATAAGCATTGCACTAGGTGTGTGGCTTGTTTACAAGCCAAGTCTAGGGTGATGCCTCATGGGCTATACACACCCTTACCCATCCCATCTGCACCTTGGGTAGACATTAGTATGGACTTTGTCCTTGGGCTTCCTAGAACCCAAAGAGGTGTAGACTCTATCTTTGTGGTGGTGGATAGGTTTAGCAAGATGGCACACTTTATACCATGCCACAAGGTGGATGATGCTTCCCACATCTCAAAACTCTTTTTCAAGGAAGTTGTGAGACTCCATGGTTTGCCTAGGACCATTGTGTCAGAGAGAGATGCTAAGTTCCTTAGCCACTTCTGGAAAACCTTATGGGCTAAGCTAGGAACTAAACTTCTTTTCTCTACCACTTGTCATCCACAAACTGATGGGCAAACAGAGGTAGTGAATAGGTCTTTATCCACCCTTTTAAGGGCTCTTCTGAAAGGCAACCATAAGTCTTGGGATGAGTATCTTCCTCATGTAGAATTTGCCTACAACAGAGGGGTTCATAGAACCACCAAGCAGTCCCCTTTTGAGGTTGTCTATGGGTTCAATCCCCTAACACCGTTAGACCTCATTCCCCTCCCACTAGACACTTCTTTTATACATAAAGAAGGGGAATCTAGGACAGAATTTGTAAAGAAGTTGCATGAGAGGGTTAAGAACCAAATAGAGAACCAAACAAAGGTGTATTCAACTAAAGGCAATAGAGGAAGAAAAGAGCTAGTTCTTAATGAGGGTGACTGGGTTTGGCTCCATCTTAGGAAGGATAGATTCCCTACTAAAAGGAAATCCAAGCTTAGCCCTAGAGGGGATGGACCTTTTCAGGTTTTGGAGAGTATCAATAACAATGCCTATAGGTTCGACCTCCCAGAAGAGTATGGAGTCAGCACCACTTTTAACATTTCTGATTTAACTCCTTTTGCAGGTGGAGCTGATATTGAGGAGGAGGAACTAACAGATTTGAGGTCAAATCCTCTTCAAGGGGAAGGGGATGATGCAATCCTCCCTAGGAAGGGACCAATCACTAGAACCATGAGCAAGAGGCTCCAAGAAGATTGGGCTAGAGCTGCTGAAGAAGGCCCTAGGGTTCTCATGAACCTTAGGATAGATTTTTGAGCCCATGGGCCAAGGTTGGGTTCAATTATCTTTGTACATATTTGACTAGGATGTCATTAGATTTGGTCCTTGTATTTAGGGCTCCATATTGTAGGTAGGGTACCCTAGAAATATAGGATTTTTCAGCCCTTGTATTTTTGGGCACCTAGACTAGTTTTTGTATTAGGGGTAGTTTTGTAATTTCACATGCACTAAGTGGATATTTGATGTGTGTGGTTGGAAATAAATTTAATTGAATTGGTAGAAGCCCAATCCAATTAAATTTTAGAGGGGGAGGTGAGCATTTGCTTACTACACCCCATTGCCACATCATATAGTCACACTTTGTGCATGTCCTTCATTCTTTTCATGCCTCATGACACCTAAGCACACTTAGTGGAGAATCTTGGAATTCATCTTGGATTAGTGGGCTGAACCATAACTAAAATTCACTAATCATAATTAGTGAAATTTTGGCTCCAAAGTTTGGCTCCACAAATTCAATTTCAAATTCAAGTGAAATTTGAACTTCCCTCCAATTTTGTGTGACACTTAGGCTATAAATAGAGGTCATGTGTGTGCATTTTTTTCAACTTTTATCATTTGAATATTAAACTTCAGATTTCAAAGCTCATTTAGAGCACAAAATTTCGTGCTCTTCTCTCCCTCTCCCTTCATTCATCTCCTTCTTCCTCCAAGCTCTTATCCATGGCCTCCTATGGTGGCGAGCTTCTTCTAGACTCATCTTCTCCTTGAAGTGGAGTCTCCTCTCTCTCTTCCTTTCTCCATTCCGCTGTCATTCATCTTCCAAGAAGCAAAGGAATCCATTGATGAAGAAGATCCTAGGCCTACAAGCTCCAATGGAGCTTACATCACACTTCTTCCTCAGTCTCACTCAAAGGTTCTACCACTGGGTCAATTTCTGGTTCAGTCACCAGCTGTTGTTTTTCTTCACATATCCTCTTCTCACCTTCATTTATGCTCACCATTTTGCTTCTAGTCATAACAGCCTTGCACTCCTCCTTAGGATTCTTCTCTGTGTTGGCTCCAAAGCTGCTTGACGGTCGATCTTCCAATTGCTTTGCCAATTGTCCCACCTGGACTTCTAGATTCTTGATGGCTGACTCGGTGCTCTTTTGATTGGACATGGATACTTGCATGAACTGAGCAAGAGTCTCTTCCAGCTTCACCGTTCTATCATAGAGACTAGGCCCTTGTTGTTGTGGCCTGTTAGATGGTTGTTAGTCGTCTTATACGACTAACTTGTGTATACAAAACATTTTCCAAAACTTGTATAGTTCCCCAATTTATGGTTATTTTGTAGTAATTTGTAAATAAATCTTGTTTTATTGTTAAAGTTGTCTCTAGAATATCTTTCATTGGAATTAATGATAAAATCTGTACAAATTTCAGGTTAAAAGAGGTTAAATCTTGAAGTGCTAAAAGTGGTAATTGCGCTCAGCTCACCATTTGGGCTTAGCGCACATCCATCGCTAAGCGCAGTTCTCGCGCACTTAGCGCGACAGAGAATCTGGCACAGCACCAATATCAAGGTCACATGCTAAGCGCGAGATTAGTGTGCTAAGCGTGAAAATTATCTTTAGCCAAGCTCAATGCACGACTGGTGCCAAGCTCAAATCCACTTACTCGCGCTAAGCGCGAGGGTGGCACTAAGTGCAATGTTGCAGATTCAGAGCCTATTTAAAGCCTGTCTTGTGCAGAATTAGGATACAATGTGTACAAATGATTTTGAGAGAATTCCAGAGCACACCATAGTGCCTATTTCGAGAAAAGAGCTCTGGAGGCAGCAAGAGGAGCAGCTTTTGCAGAGAGACCTAGGTTTTGTAATTAGAGAGAGATTAGTGAGTTGTAGAGTGATTGTAAGATGCTGAGAAAAGGAGGAAGGATCCCCCTTCTTGTGTAAGGAACAATTATTCTTTACGCTTAATCTCATTTGTGTTATGGTTTCTCTGTATGGCTGGCTAAACACTCTTGTTGGGAATTTCTAAAGAACAACTAATATAGTTACTTTAATATCTAATTGATTGTGTTTTTTGTGTTCAATGCTTAATTTCTACATGCTCTTGGTCTGATCACCCATTTGTGTGTACAGTTAGGTGACTTTAGCATTGGGAAATATATTGTTGTCTTAGAACTTGATAAAAGCAGGATTGAAACTTAGTCTTAAATGAGGGATCTACGGATTAAGTTTTAGTTTTCTTAATATGTTGTGATGATAATGCTATTTAATCTAAGCCTAGTCTTAAATGAGGGATCTGCGGATGAAGCTTAGGTTAAATTAGTCTAAACTTACGTAAGCTGTTTAAGCTGAGCCTAGTCTTAAATGAGGGATCTGCGGACGAAGCTTAGTTTAAATTAGTCTAAACATACAAGGGTTGCTTAAGTTAAGCCTAGTCCAACAAGAGGGATCTGAGGACGAAGCTTGAGTTAAGCTAGCCTAATGAGGGATCGGAGTTTAGTACTTTAGGCTATAGCATAGAACACAAAAGCATGATTGATTAGAGAAATATCCTTATATGCATCAGCTTGTTTGTTAGAAAGACCCAACACTTTCACCTACTGCTATCAATCTTACTTGCATTTTTATTGTTTTTAGCCTAGACTTAGTTTAATTTTGTTCTAAACCTTCAATTATCAATGTTTCTTTCAACAATGCCTTATTTTTGAATTTAACTATGTTTAATACTAGTTCCCTGAGTTCGATACTTGGATTCATCCGTTTTAATTATAAATACTTGACGATCCCGTACGCTTTTCGGTGTTTCATTTCCCTTGAATATAATTGTTGAAAATTGGAGAAAAAGGAACCTTCTGGGAAAATGAACAATGGCCAACCCTGGTCTTTATTGAACTGATTACCAGGGTGAGTTCTCCACTATCCCTATTGCTGATTGTATTGTTGGCCATGTTGAAATCCAGAATATCCACCTGCATTAAAGGTTGGTCTTGGCTAGTTCCCAATGTAGTTCACTTCATGTGTTGTATCTTCTGTGGGAATGCAGCAGCCAAAATTATGTGCTCCACCACATATAACACATCCTGCAACCTGCAAAACAGAAGAGGGTGAAGGTTGTCCAACATGCAATTGAGTTGGCAGCTTACTTAGTGTTTCAGTTAAAGCTTCAAGTTGCTTGGATAGCAACTTGATTTGGGCCAACAAAGCGTCCTGTGATGAAAGCTCCAGTAGGCTTCTTTTGGTTGGGATGTGTACTCTATCAAGCAAGATTGCATGGTCACTAGCAGACATATTCTCAATCAATTCCATGGCTTCTTCAGGGGTTTTCAATTTTATTTTTCCCCTTGCAGAAGCATCTAAAAGTTGCTTGGATTGTGGCCTTAACCCGTCAATGAAAATAACAAATTATTCTGAATCAACTGAATTAATGAATGTGGATAGGTTATATTTTGTGCTTGAACCTCTGGCCGCGCAATGCTAGTAAAGAATTGCGGCACAGATGTACTTGAGTAATCTTCCAGGATCACTCGTCGAGGTTGCTCTTCATCCATGACTTCGACTTCAAATTCTGCTGCTTGAGATTCCCTGGACGTACGTGAATTAGAAGATGATGACTCAGAAAAGTGAGCCTCTTCAAGAATTGATGCTATTGTTCTATCGTGCAAAAGCTTTATTTTTCTCTCTGTGTTGTTTCTTCTGAAAGTTGCTTCAATTTCTAAATCCAATGGAACCAATTCACCTACAGAAGATCTACGCATGCAAACACTAATAGGGCAGCAGTTAACCAATTCAAGAAGAAAATAAATTCTAAACTAAACAAATATTAATAAAAACAAAAATTAATAAATCAAAGAATAATGAATTAATGCCTTCAAACTGAACTAAACTTTCCAAATGGAAAAAGTTCCCCGACAACGGCGCCAAAATACTTGTTTCACCCTCCAGGATACTACTTGTTTGTGTGGATGCGAAATCTACCAACAAGTGCACCGGGTCGTCAAGTAAATAATTAAAATGGTATGAACCGAGTATTGAACTCAAGGAACTTGTTCATTTGGTAAAGGTTTGTTCAATAAGCAGGCATTTGCAAATAGAAATCATGATTGTGACTGAAAGTAAAAGTATGTTCTATTCTAATTACAAAGCAATAAACATGAGCAAGTAAGTGTGAAAATAGATATCTAAAGGCATTGGGTCCTCTTATTGAGAAAATTGATGCAATTAAGGATGTTTCTCTAATTAAAGATGTTTTTGTGTTCTATGCTGAAGACTCAAGTACTAAACACCGATGTCTCATGAATTTAGCCTAATTCTAATTAAACTTCGTTCACAAATGTCTCTTGTTGAACTTAGCTTAATTGAACAGCTCTATGATCATATCTTAATAAAAACTAAATTACCACACTCTGTGTCCAGACATACAATAACCTAATCCTGCTCTATCAAGTTCTAAGGAGACAATACATCTTTCAATGCTAAAGCCCCTAACAGTACACACATATGGGTAATCAAACCACAAGCATGCAATAATAAAGTACTAATAGAAACAATGAACACATCAAAGAACCTTAATTAGATAGGGAAAAAGTTTACATCAATTACTCAGCAAGAATCCCCAACTGAGGATTTAGCCTTCCATAGCAAGGAAGCTCATTTTACAAAGAAGAAGAGGAATTAAGAGAAATTGCTTGCTTACAAAGGATTAGGGATGTCTCCTCCACGTCTAGGAACCTCACAATCACTCAAAAGCTCACAAATCTTCCTAAAAGATCAAAACTTGGCTTTTTTTCCCTGGTCGTTGCCTCTGTGTATTTCACTCTTCAAGCTCTTACGGCTACTCAGCGCTCTCTCTCTAGACCTCTCTTCATTCTCCGCAAGTCTGGCTTAAAAAAAAAAAGGCTCACTGACCTCGACGTGGCGCTTAGCGCGAGTAAGTGAACTTTTGCTCAGCGCCAAACTCGCGCTAAGCCTGGAAGGTGACAAACGACTCGCTGAGTGCGTGCCTGTGTGACAAATTCCCTTCCAGATTCCTCCTATCCGCTAAGCACATTGATGGCTCGCTTAGCGGATGACACTCACTAAGCGCATTGGGCTTGCTTAGCGAGACATCAACTTTAGCACTTCTTCAAAATAACTCCTTTTTCCCTGAAATTGAAGAGAAATTTAAATTAATTCCATACACAAGGCTTCTACTGAGCACAGATAAAAACAAAGCAAAATTTATTTACAATCCTACAAAAAGAACCATAAATTGGGGAAAATATATACATTTTGTAAAAGTTTTCTATTCAAAAGTTAGTCGTATAAGCCGACTAACAGTACACCAGCAACTGCTTTCCCCTTAGTGGCATATCTGAGGCGAGGCTCGAAGTCGGCTAGATTGTGGTAGGGTATTTCATGTGTCTCCCCCATGGGTTGCGAGACATGTGCATGATTAGATTGAGTTTGTTGGCTATCAATGAGTATAGGGGTGGAGTTATTGACATTCTCATTGGGAGTGTGCACCACATTGGGTGGTGTGTAGTTGAAAGGCAAGCCATATGGCAGGAAGGCGTGCTTGTTTTGAATTCGCACATAATGGGGGGCACCCGTACTTCCAAATTCTTTGCCTCCCTGACCTACCATATCTGAGGTTGGATGAATTATTTGGTTAAGGCCAGATGGGGGAATCGGGTCCACCCCAGCAACGGCACTGGTAGCGGCAACTGCAGCCACATTTACCTCCATTATCTTCTTCATGCTCATCATGGCCTCCATCATTGTGGCCATTTGCTCTTTCAGGGCCTCTATGTCGACCTATATTCGCTCTTGCACCTCATCTACTTCACCTACTTCACCCATTACTCTAGCTCTATCATGTGTTTGGTAAGGGCACCGTAAAGCGCATTATTTCCTTTTGATAACAATGATTACAGTTCTGATTTCAAGGAAAGAATGTAATAAGCAATGCAACCAATGAAAACCATGGATGTATGCGAATAATGCATTGTTGAAGTATTGAAAATTTTACGTGGGACATAGGGTTGAATCAATTAAAACAACATGGTCCATTACATCTTGTCAAAGTGAGACTGGAAATAACACATGGATGTGAACAG
Organism: Glycine soja; assembly: GCF_004193775.1. Lineage (NCBI taxonomy): Eukaryota > Viridiplantae > Streptophyta > Magnoliopsida > Fabales > Fabaceae > Glycine > Glycine soja. The sequence goes on along the minus strand of NC_041015.1, from coordinate 38,567,672 downwards.
TCCTCAATTTTTTTGTAAATTGGCAGTAGACAAAGAAACAATGTAACTCGATCCATCTTCTGCCCCAATTTTCGCAAGCTGGTTACTTGATACTTGACCTTGAATTGATGAACCTTTCCTTAAAACATGTGCTTGGTTCAACCCCATAATCCAAGGAAAAGAAATTTTGATTGGCAATACTTCAGCAACCTATTATAGAGATGAATGACTAGGCACACTCATGATATGCATGGAAAATGTAACTATGAGATTGAGATGCCCGAAGAACCATCATATTCCTAGTTAACCATGCATTAGGTAACACATTCACATGATTTTCAATCATTTTTTTTAGAAATGGGTGTATGTCATATCCTAATTTCGTCCGGGGACCTTTGCTTGATGACATGCGACCTTTGTTTGGTCCTTGTAAGGTGCTTGGCACCCATCATTAGGCAATTTGTGAAATTCCGGGACATGCCGAAAAACAAAAGAAAATATTGATGCACAATCCGTAAAGGTTCCGTGACACACAGGAAATCAAATGGAAGCATCGTTGCATAATTAGTAAGGTTCCGTAACATTCCGTAAGTCAAAAAGGGGATGATTATGTAATCCGCAAGGTTCCGTAACATTACGGAAAGAAAACAAGTATCGTTATGAAATTCGTAAGTTTTCGTAACTTTACGAAAAAAGAATCACCAAAAAAAGCAGAGGGGGTGTACTTAGTAAAAATGGGGGTGCAAATAGCAACCAGGCCCACTTGGGCCCTCCAGAATATTCCTCCAGAAAGCTGTTGCTTCTGGAGGAAGCAACCCTGCTCGCCTGGGCGAGCTGGGCGGCAAGCATCTCCCCTATTTTGCTATAAATAGGGGAGGAAGTGAGAAGGAAAAGGGTTCAGCCCCTTAGGCACTTCTCTCTCGTTCGAATTTGCTTGGAAAAATCGTTTCCGTGAAGAAAATCTAAGCCGAGGCGCTTCCGAAACGTTTCCGTAACGTTTTCCGTGAAGAATTTCGCAAAGGTTTCAACCGTTCTTCGACGTTCTTCATTCGTTCTTCATCGTTCTTCGATCTTCAACGGGTAAGTACCTCGAACCAAGCTTTTCAATTCATTCTATGTACCCGTAGTGGTCCACATTGTGTTTTGTGTATTTCTATTCTCGTTTCATTTACTTTTTATACCCCCTCTTGACGTGCTTAAGCCATTTTATTTAAGTCATTTCTCGCTTAATCTAAAAACAAAATAAATTTCCACCGATCGTTTGAATTGTATTATCCGTTAACTTCGGTTAAAATGAATTCCGACCGTTCGGTCGTGCCGTAACCACGTTGGAAATCAAAAAGAGGTAAAATAATAATATAATAATCAAAAAATATCTTTTAGTAAAATAAAGCGGAAAATCAATCGGACGTTTTTTCTCTTTGGGATTTCTCATTCTTAATCGAATTGACTAATAACTAAGATGAAACTAAGGCTAAAATCAACTCGCCTAGTCAAGCTCGTCCACAAAAATAGGTTTTGAATTTTATCATTTAAATTTCTTACTAAGTAAATGGATCATTTTCAAGGTCCAACGCCTTAAAATGATCACCTCTTAAGTAAAAAAGAATCACTTGATAAGAAAGAACTACGTAGGTCTGATTTCCTCATCGCAAATTGAGGAATACATAGGAGCAAAGGGAAACACCCTTGTCGACCACAAAAAGAGAAAAATATAAAAAGGGCATAAAGGATATAAAGACATAAAAAGGGAACGTAAAAATCAAAGTCATGTTTGCACATTCGATTAAAGGCTGTCGTCCCTTGTGACGGACGTGTGGGGTGCTAATACCTTCCCCGTGCGTAAATACAACTCCCGAACCTTTCACTTAAAAGTTCGTAGATCGCGTCTTTTCCGGTTTTTCCGACGTTTTCCTCAAATAAACGTTGGTGGCGACTCCGCGCGTATTCCTTTCGTGGAACATGCATCCCGCGAGTCACGCGTCGCCCTCCCGCCGAAGGGTAGGTTGCGACAGTTGGCGACTCCACTAGGGACTGTTTTTTAGAGAGTTAGGCCATTTAAATCTTGTGCAATGTTTTACCGTGACTTACCCCTTTGTTGGTTTCCCTTCATTATGTTCTTGTGTATATAAACTCTTTGTTGCTTTTAGTGCGTTTTAAAATGTATGCATGAAGTAAATATTTATTCATTTGAAGCACACAAACACCAACACTATTTGCATACACTGTGAGTGAAAAAGGGCCCTATACCCGGGTTCATGGGAACATAAGGAGTAGAGGTGAATCTGTGATCATGCTAGGTCTCCGACTTGCTTGATTACAGTGAACCCTCATCTAGAGCTTTTCTCTTTGAAAACTTATTGTTGCTAGTAGTCCCTACTGCTGCAATATGTTCTTCGAAGGGGATGATACCTCTAGAAACCATCAAGAGAGATATGACTACCTTGGGGATTATTGCTAAAAGCCTAGTTAGTTCTCTCCCTTATAGGTCCCTTAAATAGGGGCACGGAGCAAACACGCTGCGTGCCATTTTTCACACTGCCATGCATAAGTATCATATACCCTTTTGCTTATGTTCAGTGAATATTGTCATACTATGTACATTCCCGCATTGCGTCTTTTGCATATGCATCACATATGGGTTCTGTCTTGATCCCCTCTGTAAACAAACCAATGGAGGGTCCGTGTCGCCTTCTTAAAAACGTATGTTGGGGCACTTTGCTACCCCTAGATGTTGTATCTAAGAAGGAGACAATTCCTCGAGCCCCCACATTCCTAGATTGCATCTGTGTCATATGCATTCCTTCATGCATTCATCCATCCCACCCATGAGATATCGGAGTTTTGATTGGCACCAGCTTTTTGTCTCACTTTAGTAAGCATGGGAACAAATCAAACCGGCAAGAGGTTTTACCAAGTCAAGGTTAAAAGCCTAGATACCACCAGCATCAAGGAATTAGGGCGGTTGATGGAACCTCTCCAAATGCAAGCCTTCCGCAAGACTTACGGAAAGATCTTAGAGTTGACCATAGCAGAGGTATCCATAGAAGCCATTGCATCACTCACCCAATACTACGACCAGCCTTTGAGATGCTTCACGTTTGGAGACTTCCAATTGGTACCAACCATTGAAGAATTTGAGGAAATTCTACGATGTCCTCTCGGGGGAAGAAAACCATATCTTTCCTCCGGGTGTCTCCCCTCTTTGAGTAGAATTGCAACTGTGGTCAAAGATTCAGCGAGAGGTTTGGACCGCATAAAACAGACTCGAAACGGCATAGCGGGCCTACCACGGAGGTACCTAGAAGACAAGGCGAGGGGTATGGCCAATCAAGGAGATTGGGTCCCGTTTATGGATGTGTTAGCTTTGCTAATTTTTAGGGTCGTCCTCTTTCCAAACATGGATGGTTTGGTGGACCTAGCAGCAATCGACGCTTTCCTTGCATACCACCATAGCAAGGAAAGTCCGGTGGTAGCTGTCCTGGCAGATTTATTTGACACATTTGACCGAAGGTGCGAAAAGAGTAGCACACGGATCGTCTGTTGCTTGCCCGCCCTCTGTGTTTGGTTGGTTTCACACTTGTTCCAGCAAGACACAAGGCATCCATGTCTGCTCCTGAGCCATCGCTCGTGTACTGAAAAGAGAAGAATAGATTGGGACCAGCTTTTGGCTGGGATAGGAGGTAGAACAATCAATTGGTTCCCCCGATGGAAGGAAGGAAAAGAGGGAGTCCTTTTCTCATGTGGAGGGTACCCAAACATTCCGCTAATAGGAATGAGGGGTTGTATTAACTATAATCCCGCGCTCGCTATAAGACAACTAGGGTACCCCATGAGGGGAGCACCGACGGAAGAAAGCATGCCTCCTTTCCTTGTAAGGGATTTCGGCGCGCAAAATTTCAAGGCTATACAAAGAATCCATAAGGCATGGGAAACCCAGTTAAGGAAAGATCAAGAACTTAGGGGCATTCGTAACGGCATCATCGGTGGCTACCATGAATGGCTGAAAGTTCATGTACGAGGTTTAGATTGGCTCGCCAAGCTAAAAGTCATCAGCGAAGAGAGTTTTGAAGCACCGGAAGAGGACGAAGAAGTCCAAGCCCTCAAAAGCGAGCTAGGAAAGGCGAAACTTGCCAAAGAGAAGTTCAAGTTGGCCGCTACACACATCCGGAAGGAGTGTGCCGGATTACGGGAAGAGAATGCAACAACCGCGAGAGCCCTTGAACAAGAGACCAAGAGGGCTCACAAGGAAGAGTATGGCCGTAACAAATTTCGCGGAGCTCTGTGGGGTAGCAACAGTGAACTCCAGCTGCGAAGGGAAGAGAGGGACCAGTCGCGAGCACATAGCATGGTCTTGAAAGAGGAATTAGTTGCCTGTTCAAGGTCCAAATGGAGCTTGTCTCAGCGTTTATGTGAGACGGAGACCAACATGCTAGCTATCATCGCCAAGTACCAAGAAGAGTTAGGCCTAGCCACGGCCCACGAGCATAGGGTCGCGGATGAGTATGCCCAAGTATACGCGGAAAAAGAGGCTAGAGGAAGGGTGATCGACTCTTTACACCAAGAGGCAACCATGTGGATGGATCGGTTTGCTCTTACCTTGAACGGGAGTCAAGAACTTCCCCGATTGTTAGCCAAGGCCAAGGCGATGGCGGACACCTACTCCGCCCCCGAAGAAATTCATGGGCTTCTAGGCTATTGTCAGCATATGATAGACTTAATGGCCCACATAATTAGAAATCGCTAGGAAACTTGTATGGTCTCTCAGACCTTGACTAGAAACGACTTTCTTTTTGAAATAAAATGAGTTGGTCCCATGTTTCTACTCCAAAAATCTTGTGCGAATCAAATCACTCCCGCATTTCATCTCTACCATGCATTTTTTCTTTCTTTACCCACTCCTCACGTTTGGTTTTTTAGGGAAAAACACCATAACTAAACGCGCCACAAGGCATCCCTATCGCACCAGATCCAAATCTAGAACGATGGGTGATCAAGAGGAGACACAGGAACAGATGAAAGCCGACATGTCGGCTCTGAAAGAACAGATGGCCTCCATGATGGAGGCCATGTTAGGAATGAGGCAGCTCATGGAGAAGAACGCGGCCACCGCTGCCGCTGTCAGTTCGGCTGCCGAAGCAGACCCAACTCTCTTGGCAACTGCGCACCATCCTCCCTCAAACATAGTAGGACGGGGAAGGGACACACTGGGGCACGATGGCAGCCCTCACCTGGGATACAACCGAGCGGCTTACCCTTATGGATTGCCGCCCAACTACTCACCACCCGTCTTGCAAGACGATGCGGGCCATATTGCTTCTCCCGTCCTTGAAAGAGAGCCTCCTCAACAGCCCGAAGAAGGCCACAAAGACCCTCAAGACTATGCTCGAAGGGATGTCGAGTTCTATCCCCTGATCCCCGAAGGGCCGGCACCCAGCACGTTGCCTCAACCCAACATCGCGACACAACCAATAGTTTTGTCCACGGAAGGACCGCCCCCGGCAACCGAAGAAAAGAGGAAGCTTGATCTCCTCGAGGAAAGATTGAGAGCCGTGGAAGGATTTGGGGATTATCCGTTCGCAGACATGACGGATCTTTGCTTAGTACCCGATGTTGTTATTCCCCCGAAGTTCAAAGTGCCGGACTTCGACAAGTATAAAGGGACGACTTGTCCCAAAAACCATCTCAAAATGTACTGTCGCAGGATGGGCGCACACTCTAAGGATGAGAAGCTATTAATACACTTCTTTCAAGATAGTTTGGTCGGAGCCGCGGTAGTTTGGTACACTAATTTGGAAGCTTCCCGTATCCGTACTTGGAAGGATCTGATTACTGCCTTCCTAAGGCAATATCAGTATAACTCCGATATGGCTCCCGATCGCACTCAGCTGCAGAATATGTTCAAGAAAGAAGGCGAAACCTTTAAAGAATACGCCCAGCGGTGGAGAGATTTGGCGGCACAAGTAGCTCCTCCCATGGTTGAGAGAGAGATGATCACCATGATGGTAGACACTCTACCAGTGTTCTACTATGAGAAGCTAGTAGGTTACATGCCGTCCAGCTTCGCGGACCTAGTATTCGCCGGGGAAAGAATCGAGGTAGGATTGAAAAGAGGAAAGTTCGATTACGTTTCCTCCACGAGTGCGAATGCCAAAAGAATCGGGGCAACAGGGGCAAAGAGGAAGGAAGGAGATGCCCATGCCGTCTCTTCAACGCCCGCGTAGGTCAAAACCCCGCAGACACCTCATGGTACCCATTAGTACGCGCAACATCACCCGAGCTTCTCGGCTCATACCGGGAACGCCTCTAGTTCAGCACCCGTGCAGCCTAAGGCACCCACCCAGAGGGAAGCTCCCCAAGTTCCAACTCCGAACACGACTCGCCCGGCCGGTAATTCCAACGGAACAAGGAACTTCCCTCCGAGGCCCTTTCAAGAATTCACCCCACTCCCAATGACGTACGAAGACCTCTTGCCATCCCTCATCGCCAATCATTTGGCCGTGATAACTCCCGGAAGGGTCCTCCAACCCCCTTTCCCAAAGTGGTATGACCCTAACGCAACTTGCAAGTACCATGGGGGTGTCCCGGGGCATTCCGTTGAAAAATGCTTGGCCCTTAAATACAAGGTCCAACATTTAATGGATGCTGGATGGCTGACCTTCCAAGAGGATCGGCCCAATGTGAGAACCAACCCGCGCGCCAATCATGGAGGGGGAGCAATTAACGCCATTGAGTCCGATAGACCGCGCAAGTCTAAACCTTTAAGGGATGTGGCAACCCCTAGGAGGTTTATCTTTGAGGCCCTACAAAAGAGAGGTGTGATTCCCCATAGTGGGTGTAAGGAGGATTCCTGTTTGCTGCATTCCGGCGAGCTGCATGACATGGAAACATGTTTGGGAGTAGAGGAATTGTTACAGCAAATGATAGATCAAGGTCGACTGGAAGTTGGCAGTGAAGGAAGAGAAGAGCAGTACATATGCATGCAGTCCACGGATGGGAGCAGTGTTGCGAAGCCCAAACCTTTGGTGATATACTTCACTAAAAGCGCAGCTTCGCAAAAGCCCGGACACCCCTTAGCAGCTAAACCTGTTCCTTTCCCGTACCAAAATAGCCACGCAGTCCCATGGAGATATACACCTCCGAGGGGGAAGGAAGAAGAAGCCACCGACGTCAGCTCGTTGTCGGCTAAGGTAACAAATATCACGGGACTGAGCGGTGTGACCCGTAGCGGTCGCGTGTTTGCGCCTCCGGACCTACCAGTCTAACCCGCGAACGTCAAGGGAAAAGGAAAAGTGGTGGAGGAACAAGATGGCGAAGCACCCCACGCTTCGAATAAAGATATTCCGGCAAAAGGTCTTCCGGAGAAAAAGGATGGTAAAAAGGAGGTATCACTAGAGGAAGCCAGCGAGTTCCTCCGTATAATTCAGCAGAGCAAATTCAAGGTTATCGAACAGCTCAACAAAACCCCGGCCAGGGTCTCGCTGTTGGAGTTACTTATGAGCTCCGAGCCTCATCGGGCTCTGCTAGTAAAAGTTCTGAACGAGGCCCATGTGGCCCAAGATATCTCGGTAGAAGGTTTCGGAGAGCTGGTCAACAATATCACTGCCAACAACTATCTCGCCTTCGCCGAAGAAGAAATCCCCGCCAAGGGGAGAGGGCATAATAAGGCTTTGCACGTATCAGTCAAGTGTATGGACCATATCGTAGCCAAAGTGCTCATCGATAATGGTTCCAGTTTGAACGTGATGCCTAAGAGCACTTTGGAGAAATTACCATTCAATGCCTCCCACTTAAAGCCAAGTTCAATGGTGGTTCGTGCCTTCGACGGCACCCGCCGAGAGGTTAGGGGAGAGATCGATCTCCCAGTACAGATAGGCCCTCACACCTGTCAAGTTACCTTCCAAATAATGGATATTAACCCCCCCTACAACTGTCTGTTGGGGCGCCCGTGGATCCACTCAGTAGGAGTTGTTCCCTCAACACTCCACCAAAAGTTGAAATTCGTAGTGGAAGGGCATCTGGTCATCGTATCAGGCGAAGAAGACATCTTGGTGAGCTGCCCATCCTCTATGCCTTATGTGGAGGCCGCAGAGGAGTCATTAGAAATCGCTTTCCAGTCTTTTGAGGTGGTAAGCATTTCCTCCATGGACTCATTCTCTGGGCAAGCTTGCCTGTCCGATGCAGCTGTAATGATGGCCCGAGTTATGTTGGGGAACGGTTACGAACCCGGAATGGGTTTAGGCAAAGACAACGGCGGCATAACTAGCCTGATAAATGCCAAAGGAAATCGTGGGAAGTATGGTTTAGGCTATAAGCCCACTCCGGCAGATATGAAGAGAAGCATCGCAGGAAGAAAGAGCGGTGGTCAAAGCTCGCGTTGGAGACAAGAAAGTGAAGGAAGCCCGCCCTGCCACATAAGTAGAAGCTTTATAAGCGCGGGTCTGGGAGACAAAGGTCAAGTGGTCACGATATACGAAGATGATGTTCCGAGTACATTGGATTTGGTACAACCATGCCCTCCTGATTTCCAGCTGGGAAATTGGCGAGTGGAGGAACGCCCCGGCATTTACGCAACGAGCATAATGTAAACCTTTACGGTTTTAAAAGCTCTATAGTTGGGCCTAGGCTTTAGATTTTTTTTTTCCTTTTGTTAAGGCTTTGTGTCTTTTGTTTTTGAATTTATAATACAAGGACCTTTCTTCATCTGTTCCTACGTCTCTACCCACTCTTATTCATTTGCATGTTTACTTCTTTTTCTGAAACGGCAGATCCGATGACGAGTCCCCCGAAGGTACTAATACCTGGGACCCGCCTATCGACTTCGAGCAAGAAATGAATCAAATGGAAGATGAAGGAAACGAGGATGTGGGACTTCCCCCATAATTAGAAAGAATGGTCGCCCATGAGGACCAAGAAATGGGGCCTCATCAAGAAGAAACAGAGCTGGTAGACTTAGGAATTGGCAGTGGAAAAAGGGAAGTAAAGATAGGCACAGGTATTACCGCACCTATCCGTGAAGAATTAATAATCCTGCTAAAAGACTACCAAGACATCTTTGCTTGGTCATACCAAGATATGCCCGGTTTGAGTTCTGACATTGTACAGCACCGATTACCTCTAAATCCCGAGTGTTCCCCGGTAAGGCAGAAACTGAGAAGGATGAAGCCCGAAACATCCTTGAAGATAAAAGAAGAAGTGAAGAAGCAATTTGACGCTAGTTTTCTGGCCGTCGCTCGGTATCCGGAATGGGTTGCCAACATTGTACCGGTCCCTAAGAAGGATGGGAAAGTACGAATGTGTGTGGATTATCGGGACCTGAATCGAGCCAGTCCCAAGGACAATTTTCCTTTACCACACATCGATATCCTCGTAGATAACACGGCCAATTTCGCTTTATTTTCCTTCATGGACGGTTTCTCCGGTTACAATAAGATAAAGATGGCACCCAAGGATATGGAAAAGACTACTTTCGTCACCTTGTGGGGGACGTTCTGTTACAAGGTGATGTCCTTTGGACTCAAGAATGCCGGGGCAACTTATCAACGGGCCATGGTAGCTTTGTTCCATGATATGATGCATCAAGAGATCGAGGTCTACGTGGACGACATAATTGCTAAATCTAAATCCGAGGAAGAACACCTAGTCAACCTGCGGAAGTTGTTCGAAAGGCTTAAGAAATATCAATTAAGGTTGAACCCCGCCAAGTGTACTTTTGGGGTCAAATCAGGGAAATTGCTTGGTTTCATTGTAAGCCAGAAAGGGATAGAGGTAGACCCCGAAAAGGTGAAGGCTATCCTTGAGATGCTAGAACCCCGTACAGAGAGGCAAGTTCGAGGTTTCCTGGGACGCTTGAATTATATTGCCAGATTCATATCGCAGCTCACCGCCATTTGTGAGTCGTTGTTCAAGCTCTTACGCAAAAACCAAACTGATCGCTGGAATGAGGATTGCCAAGAAGCTTTTGGAAGGATCAAGAAGTGCCTTATGAATCCTCCCGTGCTTATGCCACCAGTACCTGGAAGGCCTCTCATTTTGTACATGACAATCTTGGACGAGTCAATGGGGTGTATGCTGGGGCAACATGACGAATCCGGAAAGAAAGAGCGCGTTGTTTACTACCTAAGTAAGAAGTTCACGACCTGTGAAATGAATTACTCCTTGCTCGAAAGAATGTGTTGTGCTTTAGTATGGGCATCCCATCGCCTAAGACAGTACATGCTGAGCCATACTACCTGGTTGATATCCAAGATGGACCCGGTTAAGTACATCTTTGAAAAGCCAGCTCTCACGGGACGAATCGCCCGGTGGCAAGTCCTGCTATCCGAGTTTGATATAGTCTACGTCACCCAAAAGGCGATAAAAGGAAGCGCCTTAGCAGATTATTTGGCTCAACAGCCTCTTAACGACTATCAGCCCATGCATCTTGAATTCCCTGATGAGGACATCATGGCCTTGTTTGAGGAAAAATTGGACGAAGATCGGGACAAATGGACCGTATGGTTTGACGGAGCGTCAAACATTCTAGGCCATGTCGTTGGGGCAGTATTGGTCTCTCCGGACAATCAATGTGTACCTTTCACAGCCAGGCTAGGATTCGACTGCACTAACAACATGGCCGAATATGAAACATGTGCCCTAGCCGTCCAGGCAGCGATTGACTCCAATGTCAAACTACTCAAGGTGTACGGCGACTCAGCGTTGGTAATCCATCAGCTGAGAGGGGAATGGGAAACTAGAGATCCCAAGCTGATACCCTACAAGGCCTATATCAAGGAATTGGCTAAGACTTTTGATGAGATCTCCTTCCATCATGTTCCCCGCGAGGAAAATCAAATGGCGGATGCGCTTGCTACTTTGGCGTCTATGTTCCAGCTAACGCCGCACGGGGATCTACCCTACATTGAATTTTGGTGTCGTGGCAAACCCGCACATTGTTGCCAAGTAGAAGAGGAACGGGATGGAAAGCCTTGGTATTTCGACACCAAGCGATATGTTGTAAGCAAAGAATACCCGCCAGAGATTGCCGACAATGATAAGAGGACATTGAGAAGGTTGGCAGCCGGTTTCTTCATGAGTGGAAGTATACTGTATAAGAGAAACCACGACATGACACTCCTGCGGTGTGTGGATGCCAGGGAGGCAAATCACATGATCGAGGAAGTCCATGAGGGTTCGTTTGGAACGCACGCCAATAGGCATGCTATGGCCAGGAAGATCCTAAGAGCAGGTTATTACTGGCTTACCATGGAAAGTGATTGTTGTGTCCATGTAAGGAAATGCCACAAATGTCAAGCGTTCGCAGATAATGTCAATGCTCCACCGCATCCTCTGAATGTCATGTCCGCCCCTTGGCCTTTCTCCATGTAGGGAATAGATGTCATCGGGGCCATTGAGCCCAAGGCCTCGAATGGTCATCGCTTCATCCTCGTAGCGATAGATTATTTCACCAAGTGGGTCGAGGCGGCTTCCTACACCAGTGTCACGAGGGGTGTAGTGGTCAGGTTCATTAAGAAAGAGATCATCTGTCGATATGGTTTGCCAAGGAAGATTATCACGGACAACGGCACCAACCTGAATAACAAGATGATGGGGGAAATGTGCGAGGAGTTTAAAATCCAGCATCACAATTCCACACCCTACCGGCCAAAGATGAATGGAGCCGTGGAAGCGGCCAATAAGAATATCAAAAAGATTATCCAAAAGATGACCGTGTCATACAGAGATTGGCACGAAATGCTCCCCTTCGCGTTACACGGATACCGAACTTCAGTGCGAACGTCAACTGGGGCAACGCCGTTCTCATTGGTATATGGGATGGAGGCTGTGTTGTCGTTTGAGGTAGAAGTCCCGTCAATAAGGATCTTGGCAGAATCCGGATTAAAGGAATCAGAGTGGGCTCAAACGCGCTATGACCAGCTCAACCTCATTGAGGGTAAGCGCTTAACGGCCATGAGTCATGGGCGTTTGTACCAGCAAAGAATGAAGAGTGCATTCGACAAGAAAGTACGTTTGCGCAATTTCCATGAGGGAGACCTTGTGCTAAAGAAAATGTCCCATGCTGTCAAGGACAATCGAGGAAAATGGGCCCCGAACTACGAAGGTCCTTTTGTTGTGAAGAGGGCTTTTTCCGGAGGAGCCCTGGTGCTTACCAACATGGATGGCGAAGAGCTACCTTCACCCGTGAATTCTGATGTCATCAAGCGATATTATGCCTAGAATCTGGGGCAATTAAGGATGTCGCTGCATGTTCTTTATCTTTATGCATTTTCTGGATTTCCCCCAGGGATTTCCCGTCTGCTGTATCTCTCGTTACAATCTTTCAAAGAAATGAACGTGGATTCGAGGCTTTAGTCCTCACGTTGGTTTCAAACCTTGCGTTGATTTGTGATCACCTGAGCCCTTCCGCTCGGTTCATGGGATGCCCCAAGCGCTTAATTAAAATTGAACCTAAACCAACTTTCACTAAAATTTGCTGCATTTGAAAACATTCATGCATACGCATACGCATGCATATTGTTGCGGTAAAACAGGGGCAGGATCATCTTGAGCTACCTTCTGGGGTGGGGACCAAACATGGACAGCAGAAACCAATCAAGGTAAGACAACGACGTGGTCAAGATTGGCCATACCTGGTTGTTTATTACTTGCAGGTACTTAGGGACGGATGCAAGTGGGGATGGGGTCACGACCGACCGATCGTTGCCCCTTCTCTGCGCGAAACAAGCAGAGAACGTCGCTGCAAGGCAGCCCAGTATCCTTTGTGTTCACAATTTTCTTTTACTATTTGTTTGTTTTAAAATAAGTAATCGGCGCCTATTTCTTACTTAAGTAGGTTCAAGTTAGGTGAACGCTAACCCGTGAAAAAGGAGGGGACATGGTTAATGTTCCCCTCAAAAAAAAAAAAGTGCAGGTTAGCTCACCTGGGCGAGCTGAGCTCGCCTGGGCGAGCCACCTCTGCACCAAAATATAAAAGTGACGAAAGGGGGGACATTTTTGCATTCAAAAACTTCTTTTCCCCCCTTTCAAAAGCCATACCCACGGGATTTACGAGTTTGCAGCCCTAGGGTCATCATTTTTCGCATTTTTTTTATTCCGTTTCGCGCTTTTGTTCATCACCAACAAGTAAGTATTCCATCCCTAAGCTTTCTAGCTTTTCATTGGTGTATTTTGATCTCCTTTTGGTGCTCTAAAATGTGGGAATGTGCTCAAATATGTGGGGCAATTTTGGTTTGTTTTCTTGCTTGATTGGGTTGAATTGGGGGTTTGTATGGGATGGCCCTAGGCCTATAATGCATATTGAAGCAATGGGACATGCCACATTGTCCCCATTCTCTTGCTATTGATGCCTAAACGCGCGCCCACCAAGTGTTCGGTGAAATGCCTCAATGGCATTAGCGCGTGATTTTTATAAGGAAACAACCCGTGGGGCATTTTGGTTTGCACATATTTTCTATTTTCTTGGGACATGCATTCATTCCCGAAAAGGCTAGAGTAATTGCCCCACATATATCCTAGGCCTAGGAACCAAAGTTTTATGCAAAAGAACACAAGAGGAGGTGCATATTGGGTAAAGTTACCCTTTTTGGCTAGCAATCAGCTATGGGCCATGCTACAATAATTTCCCTACGCCTAGATGGTTAGGAATTTTGCTCATCATAAATGTGTAGGTTTAGAATAGGTAGCAAAATACCTTTGGCAATTTACACTTTGGATGTGGTAGCAAAATACTTGGATGTATGTACATATAATTTTTGGTAGTCAAAATGTCTCACAAAAATATATAAATATGTTGCATGTTATGTAAAGAAAATACATTACAAAAATGCCTTTTAATTTGAATGCAATTTTAGTCAGCAAAAGGAAATATACTTGAATTTGCATGCGGCTTTAGGTAGTAAAAAAACACTTGAAAAGAAAAAGCATGAAATGTAGCACCTTATTGTGTAGATAGCCAAGATTCATCACAAAGTTTGTATATGCATAGGTATTAGAAACACCAGAATGTGCACGTGTGCAATTTTTGGTAGCCAGAATGCTTTGAGTATGCATGTATGTAAATTTAGCCAAGGAAATGCATGTGATGTAGGTAGCAAATACACCTTGGAAGTACATATAAATAATCTAGGTAACGAAGGTGCCTTGATTGTGCATTTTTCTTAGTTAGAAGAATATCTTGTGCGAGTGAATGTTCGTGAGGAAGTATGTGCATAAGTTTGCTCTAAATTTACATTGATGTTTGTTGGAGGAGGTTGTATGCCATTTTTGTTTTAAGAGTAGCATTTCTTGGTAAAACTAACTTTCCAAATGTTTGCCTTCGCAGGAAATGGCCCCGAGGAAGCTTGCCTCGAAGAGGTCCAGGAAGGATAAGGCGGCCGAAGGGACTAGTTCCGCTCCTGAGTATGACAGTCACCGCTTTAGGAGCACTGTACACCAGCAGCGCTTCGAGGCCATCAAGGGATGGTCGTTTCTCCGGGAGCGACGCGTCCAGCTCAGGGATGACGAGTATACTGATTTCCAGGAGGAGATAGGGCGCCGGCGGTGGACATCACTGGTTACCCCCATGGCCAAGTTCGATCCAGAAATAGTCCTTGAGTTTTATGCCAATGCTTGACCAACAGAGGAGGGCGTGCGTGACATTAGGTCCTGGGTAAGGGGTCAGTGGATCCCGTTTGATGTCGACACTATCGGCCAGCTCCTGGGATATCCGTTGGTGTTGGAAGAGGGCCAGGAGTGCGAGTATGGCCAGAGGAGGAACCGGTCTGATGGGTTCGATGAGGAGGCCATCGCCCAGCTGCTATGTATACAGGGGCAGGATTTTGCCCGGACTGCTGCAGGGAGGCGAGTGCGGATCATGCGCACCAACATGATCACCCTGACCCAGATATGGATGACGTTGCTGCTCAGTAACATCCTGCCCAGCGATCATAATTCCGACCTCCCTCTGCCGAAGTGTCAGCTGGTGTACGCCATCCTGACATGGATGAGTGTTAATGTGGCTCAGTTAATCGCTGATGCCATCTATATTTTTGCAAGAATGGCGGCTACCAGGCACCCTTTGGACCCAGATAAGTCCAACAGGGCCCTGGGATTTCCCGCACTGATCACAGGACTCTGTCAGTCGTTCGGAGTCCCCGTTGCACCTACCAAGGTAATTCGGCCGCCCATCACCCGGACTTTTATTAAGAAGTATTGTACCCAGAGACAGGCTCAGGGTGATGCTCCACAGGCCGCAGGCGCGCCCCCACCACCTCATCAGGCTGACCAGGCTGGGTCATTTGACATGGAGCAGTATTTACGGCATTTGGTTCGCCAGCAGGCGGCCAACCGCCGGGCACATGTACAGACCCATGATTGTTTGTACCAGATGAGCCTCAGCATGCAGAGCCAGGGCTTCGCTTCTTTTTCATGCCCTACTCCAGACCAGTTCAGGGCAGAGGTCGCATGGCCCGGGGATTGGCCCGAGGCCCAAGCGGGAGAGGCGCCCCCAGAGGCTCCCGGCGATGGAGAGAGTGGAGCTACATGACTGGGAGATCCCCAGATTCATATTTTGTTTATCATTTTTATGTTATGTTATTGTTTTGACTTGAGAGACTAATGTTTGTTTTTGTTGTTTCGATTGTCATTTGTACAGCGCATACATTTTTGTTTGAATTGTTGCGTTAGTGTTTATATCATTATTAACAATGATGTTTGAAATTCTGGAACCGTGTAGAGTTCTTCGTTTAGGAACATCGTCAAAAAATATATAAAACAAACAAAAATCATGATAAAGATAAAAATAGAAAAGAAAAAATGAACTAAGAAAAAGAGAGCAAATAAGGAAAAAGAAAGCAAGTAAAAAAAAGATGGGGAAAAGGAAAATAAGTTGTCTAGCTCAAAAAAACGGTATGCTTTTGAAAAGAGATGACTTCCAACTTTTCTTTGAAAAAATTCGTTGATCATAGCTATTTTTGGAAGAAATGTGTGTGTACACCCGAAGGGTAAACGCTGTGAAATTTCCCCGGACGCCCGAAATGGACTCGGATGAATGCACAAATTGATAAAAGAACATATTTTGGAAACATTGGGTTGACTAAAATAGAGGAAATGAATCCTGAGCCCTAGCATCACATGACCATAAAAATTTGACACTTGAGCATCCGCATAGGTGCATGCATGACCAGTTTTGCATAAAATTTCCAAATCATCATTTTTGCATTTGTGTCATGGAAATAATGTGGGGCATCCCATTTGTCCTTGAACCAAACCAGACCCTGACATGTATCATGTCTAGCCATTCTACAAGCCTTGAGCCAAAATCCTAACTCACCATAAACCTTGACCCAGGGTGAGAATGTCAATCCTTACCCTCGAAAGCAAAAAGAAAAGAGAGGAAATCCCCAATCAAAGAGTGGGAGAAAGCAAAAAGAAAAGAAAGGAAAATTCCCAATCAAAGAGTGGGAGAAAGCAAAAAGAAAAGAAAGGAAAATCCCCAATCAAAGAGTGGGAGAAAACGAAAAGAAAGGAAAGAAAATTCCAAGTCAAAGAAAAAAAAAGAAAAAAAAAAAGAAGAAGAAGAAGGAAAGAAAGCTCCTGGTCAAAGAAACCAGAAGAAATGTGCAGAGAGGTCTTTGGACCAGACAATATCTGAACAATACAGAATTGTCACCAAATGAACAAAAGAAAGAAAAGGAAACCATGACCTAAAAGTGGTCTTCTCCCTTTGATTACCAACCAAAATCCTGTGCGTCAGTGACTTGTTCGCCTCGCGCAAAACCAAAATAGAAAAGGAAAAAGCCAAAAAACACGCAAAGGCCGAAAAGCCCACCAAAAGAACCCATTCCCAAGGGAAGTCCTATTGATCCATGATCACGCATGTAATTTTTGATTTGAAAGGAAATAATTTGCAAAGTCAAGTCATGATATATCTATGGTTCGGAATTAGGATGAAACACTTACCTGTGCAAGATTGATACACTTTGAGTGGATTTCTTCTATTTTTGTCGAACCCAGTGTTTCCTCTAAATGGTCATTTAGAAACGAAATGCTAACATCCAAAATCTCATTTATGGTTATGAAGGGATTTCATCAACATACTCTCCTTCCCCGGTAGACGCATTGTTTGTCACTCAAAAAAAGCATATGCTGCTCTAATCAGTTGGAATATTTGTCTCTTTGCTAAAGCATGTTTGCATTTTAGTGGAGAAAACACCGAGACTTTTTCAAGTCTCACAAGTTATCCAGAACTACGTAGGTCTGAGTTCCTCATTGGAGGATACGTAGGAGCAAGAGCCTTGCTTTTGTCGACCACACCACCTTTTGTTGTCATGACCCAAGAGCTGGTAGCCCGCGGAGACACCTTACGGTTATCCGCACCTCGTCATTCAGTGACCCCAAGAGTGATTGATGAGCAGAGGCCAATGTGGTCATCTGCGCCCTTTCCGGAGATGTCAGCATCTTCTGGTGGAGACTTTTTCAAGTCTCACAAGTTATCCAGAACTACGTAGGTCTGAGTTCCTCATTGGAGGATACGTAGAAGCAAGAGCCTTGCTTTTGTCGGCCGCCCCACAAGATCTGTCATACTGACCCTGAGGTCATGTGACATGCGGAGACAAAATTTGGTCATTCCGCACCCCTTTGCCATTCAGACAAAGTCGTGTCCGATGGCACGCAGAGACAAAATTTGGTCATTCTGCACCCTTTGTCATCCAGAGGCGGCGGGCCCGATGACATCCGGAGACAAAATTTGGTCATTCCGCACCCCTTTGCCATTCAGACACAGTCGTGTCCGATGGCACGCAGAGACAAAATTTGGTCATTTTGCACCCTTTGTCATCCAGAGGCGGCGGGCCCGATGACATGCAGAGACAAAATTTGGTCATTCCGCACCCCTTTGCCATTCAGACACAGTCGTGTCCGATGGCACGCAGAGACAAAATTTGGTCATTCTGCACCCTTTGTCATCCAGAGGCGGCGGGCCCGATGACATGCGGAGACAAAATTTGGTCATTCCGCACCCCTTTGCCATTCAGACACAGTCGTGTCCGATGGCACGCAGAGACAAAATTTGGTCATTCTGCACCCTTTGTCATCCAGAGGCGGCGGGCCCGATGACATGCGGAGACAAAATTTGGTCATTCCGCACCCCTTTGCCATTCAGACACAGTCGTGTCCGATGGCACGCAGAGACAAAATTTGGTCATTTTGCACCCTTTGTCATCTAGAGGCGGTGGGCCCGATGACATGCGGAGACAAAATTTGGTCATTGCACACCCCTTTGCCATTCAGACACAGTCGTGTCCGATGGCACGCAGAGACAAAATTTGGTCATTCTGCACCCTTTGTCATTCAGAGGCGGCGGGCCCGATGACATGCGGAGACAAAATTTGGTCATTCCGCACCCCTTTGCCATTCAGACACAGTCGTGTCCGATGGCACGCAGAGACAAAATTTGGTCATTCTGCACCCTTTGTCATCCAGAGGCGGCGGGCCCGATGACATGCGGAGACAAAATTTGGTCATTCAGCACCCCTTTGCCATTCAGACACAGTCGTGTCCGATGGCACGCAGAGACAAAATTTGGTCACTCTGCACCCTTTGTCATCCAGAGGCGGCGGGCCCGATGACATGCGGAGACAAAATTTGGTCATTCCGCACCCCTTTGCCATTCAGACACAGTCGTGTCCGATGGCACGCAGAGACAAAATTTGGTCATTCTGCACCCTTTGTCATCCAGAGGCGGCGGGCCCGATGACATGTGGAGACAAAATTTGGTCATTCCGCACCCCTTTGCCATTCAGACACAGTCGTGTCCGATGGCACGCAGAGACAAAATTTGGTCATTCTGCACCCTTTGTCATCCAGAGGCGGCGGGCCCGATGACATGCGGAGACAAAATTTGGTCATTCCGCACCCCTTTGCCATTCAGACACAGTCGTGTCCGATGGCACGCAGAGACAAAATTTGGTCATTCTGCACCCTTTGTCATCCAGAGGCGGCGGGCCCGATGACATGCGGAGACAAAATTTGGTCATTCCGCACCCCTTTGCCATTCAGACACAGTCGTGTCTGATGGCACACAGAGACAAAATTTGGTCATTTTGCACCCTTTGTCATCCAGAGGCGGCGGGCCCGATGACATGCGGAGACAAAATTTGGTCATTCCGCACCCCTTTGCCATTCAGACACAGTCGTGTCCGATGGCACGCAGAGACAAAATTTGGTCATTTTGCACCCTTTGTCATCCAGAGGCGGCGAGCCCGATGACATGCGGAGACAAAATTTGGTCATTCCGCACCCCTTTGTCATTCAGACACAGTCGTGTCCGATGGCACGCAGAGACAAAATTTGGTCATTTTGCACCCTTTGTCATCCAGAGGCGGCGAGCCCGATGACATGCGGAGACAAAATTTGGTCATTCCGCACCCCTTTGCCATTCAGACACAGTCGTGTCCGATGGCACGCAGAGACAAAATTTGGTCATTCTGCACCCTTTGTCATCTAGAGGCGACGGGCCCGATGACATGCGGAGACAAAATTTGGTCATTCCGCACCCCTTTTCCATTCAGACACAGTCGTGTCCGATGGCACGCAGAGACAAAATTTGGTCATTCTGCACCCTTTGTCAATCGCGGCCGACAAGCTCGTTGACATGCGGAGATTTACATCATCTTCCGCTCTCACAAGATCTGTCATACTGACTTTTGAGTCACGCTGACGGGCGGAAATAACCGAGTGGTTATCCGTATAAACATTCTTTTGCTATCTGTAAGACAGAACGCTTGATAGCATGCAGAGACTGACATCGTCTTCTGCACCGTTTGTTCCCTCGGAAACAACAAGTCATTTGCATGTGGAGATTTTATGGTCACCCGTGACTCTCGTCAATCGAGAGGAACGAAATTAGTGTCTTATCTTTACTTTCCTTTTATCTCCAATAAAAGACAAGAGGGGCAACTGTCATACCCTAATTTCGTCCGGGGACCTTTGCTTGATGACATGCGACCTTTGTTTGGTCCTTGTAAGGTGCTTGGCACCCATCATTAGGCAATTTGTGAAATTCCGGGACATGCCGAAAAACAAAAGAAAATATTGATGCACAATCCGTAAAGGTTCCGTGACACACATGAAATCAAATGGAAGCATCGTTGCATAATTAGTATGGTTCCGTAACATTCCGTAAGTCAAAAAGGGGATGATTATGTAATCCGCAAGGTTCCGTAACATTACGGAAAGAAAACAAGTATCGTTACGAAATTTGTAAGTTTCCGTAACTTTACGAAAAAAGAATCACCAAAAAAGTAGAGGGGGTGTACTTAGTAAAAATGGGGGTGCAAATAGCAACCAGGCCCACTTGGGCCCTCCAGAATATTCCTCCAGAAGGCTGTTGCTTCTGGAGGAAGCAACCCTGCTCGCCTGGGCGAGCTGGGCGGCAAGCATCTCCCCTATTTTGCTATAAATAGGGGAGGAAGTGAGAAGGAAAAGGGTTCAGCCCCTTAGGCACTTCTCTCTCTTTCGAATTTGCTTGGAAAAATCGTTTCCGTGAAGAAAATCTAAGCCGAGGCGCTTCCGAAACGTTTCCATAACGTTTTCCGTGAAGAATTTCGCAAAGGTTTCAACCGTTCTTCGACGTTCTTCATTCGTTCTTCATCGTTCTTCGATCTTCAAAGGGTAAGTACCTCGAACCAAGCTTTTCGATTCATTCTATGTACCCGTAGTGGTCCACATTGTGTTTTGTGTATTTCTATTCTCGTTTCATTTACTTTTTATACCCCCTCTTGACGTGCTTAAGCCATTTTATTTAAGTCATTTCTCGCTTAATCTAAAAACAAAATAAATTTCCACCGATCGTTTGAATTGTATTATCCGTTAACTTCGGTTAAAATGAATTCCGACCGTTCGGTCGTGCCGTAACCACGTTGAAAATCAAAAAGAGGTAAAATAATAATATAATAATCAAAAAATATGTTTTAGTAAAATAAAGCGGAAAATCAATCGGACGTTTTTTCTCTTTGGGATTTCTCATTCTTAATCGAATTGACTAATAACTAAGATGAAACTAAGGCTAAAATCAACTCGCCTAGTCAAGCTCGTCCACAAAAATAGGTTTTGAATTTTATCATTTAAATTTCTTACTAAGTAAATGGATCATTTTCAAGGTCCAACGCCTTAAAATGATCACCTCTTAAGTAAAAAAGAATCACTTGATAAGAAAGAACTACGTAGGTCTGATTTCCTCATCGCAAATTGAGGAATACGTAGGAGCAAAGGGAAACACCCTTGTCGACCACAAAAAGAGAAAAATATAAAAAGGGCATAAAGGATATAAAGACATAAAAAGGGAACGTAAAAATCAAAGTCATGTTTGCACATTCGATTAAAGGCTGTCGTCCCTTGTGACGGACGTGTGGGGTGCTAATACCTTCCCCGTGCGTAAATACAACTCCCGAACCTTTCACTTACAAGTTCGTAGATCGCGTCTTTTCCGGTTTTTCCGACGTTTTCCTCAAATAAACGTTGGTGGCGACTCCGCGTGTATTCCTTTCGTGGAACACGCATCCCGCGAGTCATGCATCGCCCTCCCACCGAAGGGTAGGTTGCGATAGTGTATAATCCAAACATGGTTGGTCTATAGCCTTTATCATGGTACCCAACACATGTAACCAAGAATGTGGTGTGACTTTCTTTTTGCTCTCTCTTTTTTTTGTTTTTTGTTTTTTTGTTTTTTTTTTTTTGCATAGTGGTTTGTTGATATCTTTCATGTAGTTTATAAACTTCATTCCACAGGGAGCATGCCAAGTCTTTCTCTTAACGAGATTAACTTGTCCTCAATAATGAGTTTTGTAAATAAATCGGCAAGTTGATCTTTTGTGGATACAAACTATAATTCCACAATACTCTTCTAAATGTGATCCCTTATGAAATGATGTTTTATTTCTATATGTTTGGCACGTGAATGCATGATAGGATTTTTGGAAAGATCTATGGTAGCAGTATTATCAAAAAGGATAGGAATGTTACACTCAAATAGGTTGTAGTCCTCAAGATGATGCTTGATCCATAGGAGTTGAGAACAACAACTTACAGCTGATATATACTCTACTTTTGTTGTTGATAAAGCTATTGTTCCTTGTTTCTTGCTCGTCCAATAAAATAAGCATCCACCAATGAAGTGACATTCTCCACTAGTGCTTTTTCATTCCACTCCATCTCCAACGAAATCAGCGTCGCAGCAACCAAATAACTTGTATTTTTTTTCTCTCTTAAAGTAGAGACCAAGGTTAGGAGTTCCAATCAAATATCAAAATATGTGTTTAACAGTAGATAAATGATTTTCCCTTGGTTCCTTTTGGAATCTAGCACAAAGACATACATTGAACATAATGTCAGGTTTGGACACAGTGAGATACATAAGAGATCATATCATTCCTTTGTATGTCTTTTCATCCACTTTCTTTGATTCATCATCCATTCCAAGTACAGTGGTTGGATGCATAGGAGTTTTCATATGTTTTCCATCGTCCATCTTAAACTTTTTTAGGAGTTCCTTCATGTAATTGATTTGATGTATGTATATGCCTTCATTTGCTTGTTTGATTTGAAGTCCAAGGAAGAACTTCAATTCTCCCATCATACTCATTTCGAACTATGCTTGCATGAGCTTGGAAAAATCCTCACAAAGAGAGTCATTAATAGCATCTAATATGTTATCATCTATGTCGCAACCAACCCTCTAGTGGGGGCACGAAAAGGCCTCCCGGATGGGCCAAGGGTGCGTCTTCCATTGAAGGAAAACACGTGGAGTCACCACCAACGTTTATTCGAGGGAAACGTCGGAAAAACCAATATGGAAATGGTCGAGGGTCTGCGTATTTTGAAAATGAAGGTTCGGGAGTCATTTACACACGAGGAAGGTATTAGCACCCCACGCGCTCGTCACAAGGGACAGCAGCCTCTAATCGAGTGTGCAAATCATGACTTCAGTATTATTTATTTTCCCTTTTTATGTTTTTTATGTATTTTTCCTTTTTATATTATTTTTCTTTTTTTGGGGTCGACAAGGGTGTTTCCCTAGCTCCTACGTATCCTCGGGTGCGATGAGGAAATCAGACCTACGTAGTTCTTTAAGAACTGAAGGTTTGTTTGTTACATTGATTTTATCTTTTTTCAATGATTGATTTTAAAAAGTCGTGTAAGGCGTTGGACCTTGAAACGATCTTTTGATTTTTGAGAAGAGGAGAAAGAGTCGTTAAGGCATTGGACCTTGAAACGATCTTCTCAAGTTTGAAAGGCGGAGAATCATTAAGGCGTTGGACCTTTAAACAACCTCTTGATTTTTGAAAGGAGAGAATCGTTTAAGTTGTTGGACTTTTGGACGATCTCTTGATTTTTTTGATGAAATGAAGAAGTTTATGAGTAGGTTTTATTTGGTTTTGGCCCACTAATCTTCAATCCCTTTTTTAAGATAACTTGCGGCATTAATGACCGGTTAACACTTATTTTATATTGATGAAAAGAGTTTACGACACAAACGATCGGTCAAAATTTATTTAAGCAGTGATTAAACGAGATTACAACACAAGTGATCAGTTGAAATTCGTTTGAACAGTGATTAAGTGAGATTAGAACACAAATGATCGGTTGAATTTTATTTTAACAGTGATTAAACGAGATTACGGTATGAACGATTGGTCGAAACTCGCTTTAAACAAAGAAAAAGATCATTGATGGTCGAAGAAGGATATGTAGATGCATAAACAATAAAGGGGACCCTAAGGGTCCATAAATCAAATTCAAATCCTTAAAGCAAGCACTAAACGGATGAAGAATGAAGAATGAACGATGAACGAACGAAAAACTACCAAAGAACAAATGACGAACGGTGTAGGAATCGATCACAAATGCGATTCGACCTTGTTTTCTCTTCTTTCTTCTTCTTTTTGGACCTCTGGACTTCAGGGAACTTAGGGACCCTTCACTTCAGCCTTCCCACGCCTATTTATAGCAAAACAATCAGATGAAGGTAGCTCACCCAAGCGAGCTGAGCTCGCCCAGGCAAGCTGATAACTTTATCCTAAAGCAACCCTGCTCGCCTAGGCGAGCTGGTTACTTCATTATGATGTTATCTAGGTGGCTCAGGGGCTGAAAAATTCCCTAAAAGTGACCCTTTTGCCCTCCTTTTGAGTATTTTGCACATTTCCTTCCGAAACGTCACAAACCCTACAGATTGCATGGCAATAGGTGTTTAGTAGCTCAATTCGGCTAGCAAGAATCCAAATGTTTGCAAATGATCATCCTCGGACAAAATTAGGGTATGACAATCTACATATATTTGGACGATTAGGAATTGATTTCCATAATCTTTGCGAAACAAAGTAGTATTTACTTTCCCTCTTATAAAACCATATTCAGTTAAAAAAGAACTTAACTTTTCATACCAAGCTCAAGGAGCTTGATTTAAACCATACAAAGTTTTATGAAGTTTGAAAACATGATGAGGATAGATAGAACTCTTAAACCCAAGGGGTAGTTCTACATAGACTTTTTCCTTGGTAATACCATTGAGGAACATGCTTTTTATGTCCATTTGATACAACATCATACCATGATAGGCAACAAAGGATTGTAAAATGTGTACAGCCTCTAAGCGAGCAACGGGAGCAAAGGTCTCAATATAATCTATGTCTTCCTATTGTGAGTATCCTTTGGCTACAAGCCTAGCCCTATTCCTCAAAACTTTACCTGTTTCATCAAGCTTGTTTCTAAACACTCACTTAGCTCCAACAGCTGATTTGCCTTTGGGGAGTTCCAAAAGCTTCTAGACATTGTTCTTCGGAAACTGGTCCAGCTCTACTTGCATTGCTTTGACCCAATGTTCATCAAACATAGCATCATCTATGTGTTTTGGCTCAATCTTTGATAGTAGCACTGTATGCTTGAGAGAGTTCCTTGTTTTCACTTTGTCCTTAGGATCACCAATGATTTGAGGCTTTGGATGATGTTTTGTTAGCAAGGGTCCTATTGGTTCTCTGACTTTTTTAGGTTGATCATCCACTGATCTGTTGGACGCAAGCTCATCTTGGCTAGACGCAGAAGAACACTTGACGATATTTTCTATTTTCATCTCTGGAAAAGAATTATCCAGCTCTAACATTGTAGTGTCAAACTTGTTGTCATTAAATCTTACATGAATAGCCTCTTCTACAATAAAGGTTCTAGAGTTGTACACTCTATATGCCTTGGACGATTTGGAGTATCCAAGTAAGATTCTAGAATCGCATTTGGAGTCAAACTTTCCAAGGTTATCCTTGGTGTTCAAGATGAAAAATTGACATTCAAATGGGTGGAAGAGATGTTGGGCTTACGCCCTTCCACAATTCATAGGGAGTCTTCTTTAAGAGAAGTTTTATATAAATTCTGTTTTGTAAAAAATAGGCAATTTTATTGCTTCAGCCCATAAGTGTTTGGGAGTTGAGTGATCGTTAAGCATTGTTCTTGCCATTTCTTGAAGAGATCTATTTTTCCTCTCGACAACTCCATTATGTTGTGGTGTTCTTGGAGTGGAAAAGTTATAGTGAATACCATTTTGTTCACAAAATTTTTCAAAAAGATCATTTTCAAACTCTCCCATGTGATAACTTCTTATTGAAAAGATACAAATGTCTTTTTCATTTTGAATCTTTTTACAAATTTCATAAAAGGTATCAAAAGACTCATCCTTGTGGGTTAGGAACCAGACCCATGTCCATATGGTGTAATCATCCACTATGACCAAACCATACCTATGTCCAAAGAGGGATGCAGTCTTAGTGGGTCCAAATAGGTCAAGGTGTAGGAGCTCTAAAGGCCTAGAAAGGAAAACAACATTTTTGGCTTTAAAAGAGCTTTTTACTTGTTTCCCTTTCTAGCAAGTTTCACAAAGAGAATCATCTTAATTTGAATGCTTTGGAAGTCCTCTTATGAGACTATGCTTTTGAAGCTTTGAGATTACCCTCAAGCTAGCATGTCCAAGCTTCTTATGCCATACCCAATGATGCTCTTTGACTTAGAGTAAGCATGACACCTTTTGACTGGACAGATCACCAAGTTTACTCTTATAAAGATTTCCTTGTCTCTTAGCAAAGAAGACTGAAGAGTTGTCCTTGTTTTGGATGATACACATACCCTTGTTAAAGGTGACATTGTATCTATTTCACATAATTGACTTATGCTCAACAAATTGTGCTACAATACTTAACAAGTAATACATTATTTGTAGGAGGATAGGGAGAAATGCATACTTTACCTACACCAGTTATCAGATCTTTTTGATTCCTTCCAAAAGTGACCACCCCACCAGACATAGGGCTAGGGATTGGAACATAGATTTTTTGCATGTCATGTGTCATGAGCAACCACTGTCCAGGTTCCATGATTGGTGTTTCTTTCCTACCATCAAGGAGATCTACAACAGGAATTATTTTTTTCTTAGGTACCAAAATTTTTTTGGTTCCTTTTTTCTTGTTAGCATATGGGTGTTAGTAAGCGCTGGACAGACCCCTTTGATGTAGCTCCATGTAGAGCTTGTAGGCCTTGGATCTTCTTCATCAATGGAGTCCTTTGCTTCTTGAAGATCAATGGCAGTGGACTAGAGAAAGAGGAAAGGTGATTGGAGACGCCACTTCAAGGAGAAGATGAGTCAAGAACAAGTTCACCATAAGAAGCCATGGATAAGAGCTTGAAGGTAGGAGAAGATGAGTGGAGGGAGAGGGAGAGAAGGGGCACGAAATTTATGCCTCAAATGAGGTCTGAACTTTAAAGTGTAATTTCTCAAATGATAAAAGTGAAAAAAAAGCACACACGAGGCCTCTATTTACAGCCTAAGTGTCACACAAAATTGGAGGGAAATTTGAATTTCTATTCAAATTTCACTTGAATTTGAATTTGAATTTGTGAAGCCAAAATTTCACTAATTATGATTAGTGAATTTTAGCTATGGTTCAGCTCACTAATCCAAGATCAAATCCAAGATTCTCCACTAAGTGTGCTTAGGTGTCATAAGGCATGTAAAGCATGAAGGGCATGCACAAAGTGTGACTATATGATGTGGCAATGGGGTGTAGCAAGCAAATGCTCACCTCCCCCTTAGGATGGTCCAAAATTTAATTGGATTGGGCTTCTACCAGTTCAATTAAATTTCTCTCCCAACACACACACATTAAATAGTGCACTTAATGCATGTGAAATTACAAAGCTACCCCTAACACAAAAACTAGTCTAGGTGCCCTAAAATACAAGGGCTGAAAAATCCTATGTTACTAGGGTACCCTCCCTACACTATAGAGCTCTATATACAAGGCCCAAAAATAATGAAACACTAATCTAATATGTACAAAGATAAGTGGGCTCATACTTAGTCCATGGGCCCAAAATCTACCCTAAGGCTCATGAGAACACTAGGGCATTCCCCTGCATCTTTGGCCCAATCTTCTTGGAGTCTCCTAGCCATGGCTATGGTGATGGGTCCCCTCCTTGGGAGGATTGCATCACCCTTGGTGGGTTGCCTTTTTCAAGGAGGTCCTTACACTTGTGAGTTTCATGACCCACTTTTACCCAAAAATAACAAACAGTGACTTCTTCACCATGTACAATCTTGTTGTCTCTAAAACCATGCCCAGATTTGTCTTTGGGGTTTCTTTGCACCTTAATAATCTTGTTAAGGCTTCATGACCACCAAAAAATTTCCTAGTTTTTCTCTTAGGGTTTCTATCTCCTCATAGTGTTTTACAATCTCAGGAGGTAGTTCCCTCAAGACCTCATGTTCCTTAAGCTTATAGTTCAGATCAAAAGACATCTTTTTGTAATGCTGACAATCTGCCTAGAGATATGAGTTTTTATTTCTCAGCTTATTAAGTTCATTATTAACAAGGATGCATTCTTTTTAAAGCAAGAATTTTTGTTTAAGCATTTCCTTGTGTCCTTATTCTGAATCATCAAGAGTTGTGATTAACGATTTTCCCTTTCTTCCAAGTCTTGAAAAACCTTAAGAAGAGTTTTTCATCCACTAGATACCTTTTCGTCCAATAATGTTTTGACTTCCACACAAACAGAGGCATCTTATACACTACTAGGCTAGGTGGTTTCTAGTACAAAATCAACTAAGTGAACTTGAAGAGCTTTCTTGAAAACATTTATTTAATTTTCTATAATCTTTAGAAATGCGAGCAGAGATAGATAAGAGTTGATTGTATCCTTTAATTAACTCATCTCTAGATTTGAATATTACCTCTTCAGCATCAGAGTTGACAGTGTCCTTAGGCTGAGAGTCCTCATCATCTAAACTCGTGTCCAGTATTGGTTCTACCTTACTGGTGGACACATCAGCTATCAGACATAGATTGGCTTCTTCTTTACTATCCTAGTTAGATGAGGAATCATCTAAGTCCTCCCAAGTGCTTATGAGGCTCTTTTTTTGGACTTGAAGAATTTCTTCTTCTTATCCTTTGGCTTTTCAAGGTCAAGACATTCCAACTTGAAATGCCCTGGTTTCTAGCACTCATAATAGATGATTGGACTTTTCTCTTTCTTCTGTAAGGATCTTTTGGATGATCCATTGAACTTGGAGGAGTTCTTGTTTCTCCACATCTTTCTGATCTTTCTTGTGATCAAACTTAGTTCATAATCTTCTTCATCAGAGTCATCATCATCGGATTCTTTTTCTGAAGCATCATTTATGGCAAAGACTTTGGATGATGACTCTTTCGATGCAAAGTTACATTTTGGTTTTTGAACTATAAGGGCTAGTGATTTCCCTTTCTTTATTCCTTCATCTTGAGAAAGCTCTTGCTCATGAACATTAAGGATTCCGATGAGCTCTTCGGGGGTCATAGAATCAAGATTCTTAATGGCTCTTAATGCTATAACTTGTGGTCTCCACTTTTTAGATAAACTTCATAAGATTTTATCAATGTGATCATAATTATCATAATGTCTACCTAGAGAGTGAAGCTCATTTAGAATGGTTTGGAAGCGTCCAAACACGGTTTGTATATCTTCTCCCCCTTCCATGGTGTAGAGTTCATAATTACGTGTCAGAAGACTCTTTTTTTGCATTTTACCTCAGAGGACCCTTCGTAGGTAATGGCTAAGTTGTCCCAGGTCTATTTGGCGCTTCTGAAGTTGTGAACTTTGGAGTACTCTTCTTGAGATAGAGCACACAACAAAGCATCTCTTGTTAGAGAATTGAGAAGAAATATGGACTTATGTCCATTCGTCCCTAGGGATCTCATTTCTCTGAGCTTCTAAAGGAATGTGATTGCCTTTTTCTATAATGTCCCACATATCGATGTGAGTAGATTCACAAAGACAATCATTCTTTCCTTCCAATAGTCGTAGTTGGCTCCCTTGAACATAGGGGGCTTGTTCATAGCATATCCTTCTTCAATCGTTTCAGGAGTTTTCTTTCCTCTATTATGTTAAGAGCTCAACCTAGAGGCCAAGCTCTGATACCAACTGAAGTACCTAAAACACACTAGAAGGGGGTTAAATAGTGTGATGGATAAAACTTAGTATTTCGAAAACTATAAATCATTTTTCTCAAAACAAATATCATTGGACGAAGGGTTTCATCCAAGGGGTTCAAAATAACTTTTTGCTTAGAAAAAAAGTTCACAAAACCTAAATATGATAATGTAGAAGCAACTTAAAAAAAAGAACTAGTTATATAGAAGCAGTAATAAAAACTCAAAGGTTTTATACTGGTTCTCCCCAACTCATGGGCTACGTCCAGTTCTCCTTCAAACCTTGAAAGGCTCCACTAATGAAATCTATGATTACAACCAAGTATTGCCTATGACACTTTTGGCTACAATGAGTACTCTCTAGGCAACTCCTACCACTACACTTAATCTCCCCCTAAGATTAAGACCCAAGTATTCTTTGTCACTAAGCCACCCCTGGCTTTCATAGACAGTATATGTGTTCGGCTTCCATCAAGTGCACCGGATTGCACAAGTAGTATAAAATGGTAAGAACCGAGTATCGAACTCTCGGGGAACTTGTGTTATTCGGTAAGTTATTTCAGCAAATAAGTGTCTGGTGTGTAAAGATAAGTGTGCATATGAACAGGTGTATAAACTATCTGTGCAAAAAGAAAGAAAAACACGCGAGAGAAATGATGTGTAAAAACAAGTAGAAACACATTGGTCTTCCTAATAGGTGCATGATGCTGAAAAGATATTCTCTAGCTAACAATGCTCATGTGTTCTTATGGTGTCTCCTGAGATACTAAACCCCGATTCCTCATGATAGTTTAGCCTAATCTTGATTAAGCATCATCCGCAGATTCCTCTTATAAGACTAAACTCAATCAGGACTGCATTAAGACACACATACACAACTAACTTATCGCACCCCGATTCCTAGTGATAGTGCGACAACTTAGCCCTGTACTATCAAGGACTTTAGAGTCAGACCAATTTCCACTGTTGAATGACCCTAACAAAGCATGCATCTACGTGATCAAGGTAAAGGCATACTGGAGTGAAAAGCAGATAGCACAAAGAACACACAAAACATCATTAAATAGATAAAAATATATTTACATCAGGTACCTACAGGGAAGATCCAATAGAGGATTTAACTTTCCATACCAGGAAGCCTTCTTAACAACAAAGAGAAGAACAAGATGAAAGATTGCAAAAATAAAAGTGGTGAGGATGTCTCCTTCACCTCTAGGATCTCACAATCACTCACAAATTCATCTCAAGCTCTCAAACCGGCTCCTGCTTCAAGCTCTGGTCTCTGCAGATCTTCACACAGCAAAATCTCTCAAAACTCTCTGGAACATGGACATTTCTCTCTCTAAAAACTCTAGACATGCAAAGCTCTGAATCTCAGTCCAAACTCCTCTCTCTAAAATCTAATTTCAGGCTTAAATAGGTGATCTTGTTCGTCCTCGTGTGCTTAGCGCAATTATGGACCGCTTAGCGCACATTAGTGAATTTTGGCTTAGCGCGTGCCTTTCTCCCTTAGCGGATGAACTGAAGTGGTGCGCTTAGTGAGATGAAGCGGTGTGCTTAGCGAACTCGGTTAGCGCAGCATGCTTGCTTAGCGAGTTCATCGCGTTTTCTAGAAAACACAGTTCGTTTTCTTGCACTTTTCAAGCCTCTAAAAGGCATATTAGACATGCAATGTGTGCATAATACTTAATACAGTACACAAGCGTATATAGTCCTAATCTTAAATTAATTTTAACAAAACATAAAAACCCTAAAAATCTAAAACTACAGTTGAATTCTTCTACCCTAAAGTTTAGACAAGAAAAAGAGAAAAAGAATCAAGGAACTTACTTGGATTGTTAATGCTTTGGGATTGGAAGTAGACAACGCAAAGAAAAAACACAGATGCAAAATGCGCAAATTTTTGGAGAGAGAGAGAGTGCAGAGAAGGAGTTTCCAAAATTTGGAAAGTGTGAGGGTAATTGTTGTTACACTCACTTAAGCAGTTTTCGACACTTTCGCTTAGTGGAATGCTGCGCTAAGCGAGCCAGAGAGACGTTTGGTTTCTCAACTAGGCTCGCTTAGTGGACCTGCGCCCTTAGCCGACATTTCAAATTCAAAATCAGTTTTTTTTTTTTTTTGAACATAGGCTAGGCTTAGCGCGAGGATAAGACTGCTTAGCGAGGTTTGCAGATCCGAAAAGCTGCAACTCTCGCTAAGCTAGGCTCTGGCTAGCTTAGCTAAAATGATGCATCTTAAGTACAGAGGAGCATGCGCTTAGCTGATAAGGACTCGCTTAGCACTCACGTTGCCGCAAGGAATACAACTTAGTCGCCATGACTGGCGCTTAGCTTCATGAACCCCAGTTCTAGCCGCAAGGAATTTAGGTTGGCGACAATAGGTCATGCTTAGCCAAGGATAAACTGTCGCTTAGCGATTAGGCTGTAGCCGAATTCAGATCGAATTGAAGTTGGCTTAGCTCATCCTTGGCCAGCTTAGCAGACCAAATCATCCTCAGATGCAAGGGTTAGGCGCTAAGCGCTTGAGACTCGTGGCTTAGCGCATGACCAAAGATGCGCTTAGTGCGAGGCTCGCACTTAGCGAAAGAACTATTTTTCAGAAAAATGTTTTCTAAGTTATATATCAGTCCTTTTCTCAACAAATTGAAACCCTTATGTTAAACATTCAAAGATAGGCTGATTTACTCCTATGAACAAATTATACAGCAAGTTCCAAGTGATCTAATGCATGAAAACAAAAAATAGCATAAATTAAAAACTAAGTTGCCTCCCAGGAAGCGCTTCTTTAACGTCATTAGCTTGACGCTTTTACCTCACTGGGTGATCTTATGCTTTGGTTCTTACTTTCAGAACCTCTTGACCTCCTTCCATTACCTGTAAGCAAACATTGTGTTCTGGAGCAGGCTTGTCTTCAACAAACAAATCAAAATCAATTTTCTGATCTTCAAAACCTAGCTCCAGCTTCCTCTTCCCCATATCAACTATGCAACTTGCGGTCAACATGAATGGCCTTCCCAATATTACAGGGATGTCAGTATCTTCAAAGATATCCATTACGACAAATTCTGCTGGGAAGATAAAATGTTTTACTCTGACCAACACATCTTCAATTACTCCATATGGCCTGGTAATGGAGCGGCCAGCTAATTGTAAAGTCATTTGGGTGGGCATTATTTCCAACTCTCCCAATCTTCTACACATGGAGAGTGGCATCAAATTGATACTGGCTCCCAGGTCAATAAGAGCTTTTCCCACATTGACTTCTCCAATTGAACAAGGAATAGTTACATTCCCAGGATCTTTATGCTTGGGTGGAAGGATCTTCTAGAGTAGAGTGGCATCTGCTACAAAGCTTCTCCGAAGGGCATGGTTATTTCCAGTTTCCTGAAAATGTCTAAAAATCTCGCCAGATGACGATCTTTTTCCTTCTTGGAAGCTACCACAGGATATGGTACTTCCACACCTTCATACACTGCTTTTTCACTTCTACTCTTCTTTGCATTCTTTTTATTTTTTTTCTTCTTTTTCATTTTTTTCATTTTCTACTTCCTTTTCTTTTTCTTGGTCCTTCAATTCTTTATTCTTGACCATTATTTGTTCCTTTTTTTCTTGATTACTTTCACCTCTCACCTCATTTCTCTTGTAATCAGTACCTTTCTTGTCATCAGTTTTTTTCTTATGCACAACACTATCCTCATCCTCAGTCTCCACAAACCTTTTACTCCTTGTCATCATAGCTTTGCATTCCTCCTTGGGATTCTGCTTTGTATTTGCCACAAAACTATTGGATGACTCGTCAGCTATATGCTTGGCCAGTTGTCCCACCTGGACGTCAAGGTTCTTCAGTGCTGACTCAGTGCTTTTATGGTTTGACATTGTTACCTGCATAAACTGAGTCAAGGTCTCCTCCAGCTTAGTAGTCCTCTAGAATATGTTAGGTCCTTGTTGGATTGGCCTGCTTGAAGGCCCACTCTGGTCTTTGTTGAACTGGTTACCAAGGTGTGTCCTCCACTATCCTTATTGATTATAGGGACCCTGTTGGAAGCCTGAAAATCCTCCTTGAGTATACCCTTGTCGTTGTTGATTTCCCATATAATGAATTTCTTGAGTGTTTTCTTCAGTGGGGATACATTGGCCTATTTCATGAGCCTCACCACAGATGGTACAACTTGTGACCTGCAAAACAGAAGAATGCGTAGGTTGACCCCATAGACAACTTAGTTGGCAACTTACCGAGTGTTTCTGTTAAAATCTCAAGTTTCTTAGATAGCAACTTGTTATGTGCCAATAAAGCGTCATGTGATGATAGCTCTATCAAGCTTTTCTTCGTGGGTTGATGGGTTCTATCTCGTAGAATGGCTTGATCAATGGCTAACATGTTCTCAATTAGCTCAGTTGCTTCTTTCGGGGTCTTCAGTTTTATCTTACCCCCTACAGAAGCAACTAACAATTGCTTGGTTTGTGGTCTCAGCCCATCTATAAACATATTCAATTGGATTAGCTCGGAAAACCCATGAGTGGGAGTTCTTCTCAACAAGCCTCTGAACCTCTCCAATGCTTCACTCAGAGATTCATCAGGAAATTGATTAAATGAAGAGATTGCAGCTTTCCCTTCCGCAATCTTGGACTCTGGGAAGTATTTTTTTAGGAACTTTTCAACAACTTCTTCCCAGGTTTTCAACCTATTACCTTTGAATGAGTAGAGCCACCTCTTGGCTTCTCCTGCCAACGAGAATGAGAAAAGGTTGAGCCTAATGGCTTCGTCTGGTACACCGGCAATCTTAACAGTGTTGCATATTTCAATGAATGTTTCCAAGTGTGCATAGGGGTCTTCATAGGTAATCCCTGAAATAAGTTCCCCTGTATTAAATGAATTAAGGAATGTGGGTAGTTGAAGTTGTTAGCTTGCACTTCAGGACGTGCAATGCTGGTGAAACATTGTGGTGCTGAACTACTTGAGTAATCCTCAAGGGTAATCCTCTGGTCATGCTCTTCTGCCATGGTAATGACTTCAGGTAATTGAGTGGCGGATTCCCTTGATGATGGTGAATCAGGTGATAATAAGTCAGAGAAATGAGTCTCCTCCTCAAGAATGGATGCAACTGTTCTGTCTTGTAGAAGTTTCCTTCTCCTTTCGGCTCTATTCCTTCACAATGTAGCCTCAATTTCTAAGTCCAGAGGAACTAAATTGTGTGTGGGAGATCTATGCATATACAATACTAACAGAACATCGGTTATCCAGTTTAACAAGAAAAGACAAATAGGAATTAAGAATAAATATTCACAAAAACAATCAAAGAATAACAAATAAAGAATAGACACCAAAAGACGAACTAACTTCCCAAATAAAAAGAAGTTCCCCGGCAACAACACCAAAAACTTGTTCGGCTTCCGGCAAGTGCACCGGATCGCACAAGTAGTATAAAACGGTAAGAACCGAGTATCAAACTCTCGGGGAACTTCTGTTATTTGGTAAGCTATTTCAGCAAATAAGTGTATGGTGTGTCAAGATAAGTGTGAATATGAACAGGTGTATAAACTATCTGTGCAAAAATAAAGAAAATCACGCGAGATAAATGATATGTAAAAACAAGTAGAAACGCGTTGGTCTTCCTAATAGGTGCTTGATGCTGAAAAGATATTCTCTAGCTAACAATGCTCATGTGTTCTTATGGTGTCTCCTGAGATACTAAACCCTGATTCCTCATGATAGTTTAGCCTAATCCTGATTAATCATCGTCTGTAGATTCCTCTTGTAAGAATAAACTCAATCAGGACCGCATTAAGACACACATACACAACTAACTTATCACACTCTGATTCCTCCTGATAGTGCGACAACTTAGCCCTGTACTATCAAGGACTTAAGAGTCAGATCAGTTTCCACTGTTGAATGACCCTAACAAAGAATGCATCTATGTGATCAAGATAAAGGCATACTGAAGTGAAAAGCAGATAGCACAGAGAACACACAAAACATCATTAAATAGATAAAAATATATTTACATCGGGTACTTATAGGGAAGATCCAACAGAGGATTTAGCTTTCCATACCAGGAAGCCTTCTTTACAACAATGAGAAGAACAAGATGAAAGATTGAAAAACTACAAGTGGTGAGGATGTCTCCTTCACCTCTAGGATCTCACAATCATTCACAAACTCATCTCAAGCTCTCAAACCGGCTCCTGCTTCAAGCTCTAGTCTCTGCAGATCTTCACATAGCAAAATCTCTCAAAACTCTCTGGAACTTGGACCTTTCTCTCTCTAGAAACTCTAGACATGCAAAGCTTTGAATCCCAGTCCAAACTCCTCTCTCTAAAATCTGATTTTAGGCTTAAATAGGTGGCCTTGTTCGTGCTCGTGCGCTTAGCGTAATTATGGACCGCTTAGCACACATTAGTGAATTTCGACTTAGCGCGTGCCTTTGTCGCTTAGCGGATGAACTAAAGCAATGCGCTTAGTGAGATGAAGCAGTGCACTTAGCGAACCTGTACAACTCATCTTCTTCCAGAGTCTTCCTCGCGCTTAGCCCATGAGTGTTGCGCTTAGCGAAAGCTCACTAAGCCAGCAGATTGGCTAAGCAAGAAGGTGAAAAACAACACTTTTCAAAGCTTGCCTAATTAACCTGAAATTGGGAGAAAATAATTATTAAACACACAAAATGGAAGTACTAAGTATTTATTACCTATACTTAACAGAAAATACTTATAACACTACAAAATAACCATAAATTGGAAGAGTTTGACACAATTTATACAAGTTATATACACAAAAGTTAGTCGTATTCACCGACTAACAATATGTTTAATAGAAAATGAATTCTAATTACTCAATGAGTGTTTACACAATAAGCTTGAATACAATGAAACTCGCTAACTTAGCAAAGCTAAGATTCATTCAATTTGCTCAAGTTTCCTTCGTCTAGTGGACTGACAGCGTTACAACACTTATTCGTTTTGTCTCAGAATAATCTCTTTTTTTTAACAATCTTAACACAAACATCTTCAGGCTTTATATAAACTTCAAAGCTTCAAGCCATTGAGGAATCCCAGCTAGCCGATGTATAATAGCTTTGGCGCTTGACACGAGGTTGCTATTGTGTAAAGAGAGAGTGGGGACCACAAATGCTTTCTGCACCATTTCCTCATAGAAGTATAGTTTGTCGGTGTGGCCTAGTACTCAAAGCTGACTTTCAACATATAGATTGAAAGAAACATTAACAACATAAGACAAAAGGAATTAAGAATGTCAAGACAAGACATTTTAAATCTTCCCTTTTGTGCGTTATAGCACAAGTTTCTTACTGAATCTATGGACGTTACATTCTTGTGATTGTTTCCAGTTCTTAAAGATCAAGTAATTGTTTCATTGCTTTTGCATTGCGAGCCAAGTGCGAAGGCATTTGTGTTCTCAGGGCTGGACGCAGAAGCAATATTGTCCAATGATTAATACTTTGCCTATTGTTCAAAACCTTTTTGTTCATGTTGTTCTGCTTGTATCTAGTAGAGATAAAATAATCTATAACTTAAGCATGAAAGGTTAGTACATAAAATATATACTTTGTTAACATCAAAATCTTAGGGAGTTAATTGTTTCGTACAGTCCAATGTGACTTGGACACTACTAGACTCAACATGAGTGATTTAAGTCCAGTGGATGCAAATAAAAATAACTCAACATGTAAACACTAGTTTTGGTAATAAGTGGATGTGGTTGTTTTAACAACGTGTTGGATGCTAAATATATCTTAATAAAGTTATTTTCCACTTATGGCAGGCACATACTTACTAGAGCGGTAGAGTATCATTTAATAACATGTTAGCTCATTTATGTATTAGGTCATGTTTACTTAACTATAACTCATTAGTCCATCAATAATTTGTAATTATCAAATCCAAGGTAGGATGAATCATCTAATGGTTAATGGACCGTTCAGAGCTAACATATTCAAATTAGATATCTTATTTGACAAAGAATAAGGCCTCAATCATAATAGGAATATTTACACTTAACTCACAAAATTAAAAAATTACCTAAAATCATAACAACATTTAATCTTTTGGATTAAATTAAATTTTTAATTCATTATTATATTAGTACAATATAAATTATAAAAAGTTTTCTTAAATGTGGATAAATTTAATTTTTCCTTTTATGTTGATACTATATATGTAAATTTAGTATTATATATAAATAAATTTAATTCAGAATAATATTTTTTTGCAAAAGTAAGTAGGAATATTTACACTTTACTTACAAGAATGGAAAATTTACCTAAAATCATAGTAACCTTTAATTTTTTGCATTAAATTAAATTGTTTAATTCATTATTATATGAGTACAATATAAATTATAAAAATGTTTTCTTAAATCTGGATAAATTTAATTTTTCCTTTTATGTTGATATTACGTGTAAATTTAGTAATATATAAATTATATTATATATATCATGTATAAAATCAAACTCTAGACATGAAGATTTTTTTATTAAATCAAGAATGGGATTTTACACTTAATTCACGGGATTGAACAATTTACCTAAAACTATATTAACATATTTAGATTATTAGAGTTAAATTAATGTTTTTTTAATTTATTGTTATTATACTTTTAATATAAATAAAAATTCTATTGTTTATTAACATGTGACTTAATTAACTTATAGAATATGTTATTTTATCCAAAGATGGGATGAACATTCTCTTATGAAATGAAGTAGGGAATGTATGAAAGCATACCATTGACGCATGATTTATTGTGAAATTTTGCATTATCTTACAAATTTGGACAAGAAGATTTTACATTAAGTATTTAAGTTGTTTTGACATTTAAAAAAACTTTATTTATTAAAATTAAAAATTTATATTTTGTTAACCTGATGAAAATTAAAATTTTAAATCAAGCTCTTGGGATGAATATTTTTTTATTAAATCAAGTAGGAGAGTTTATACTTCACTTACAGGAATGAACAATTTACTTAAAATTACATTAATAATTAAATTATTAGAGTGAGATAATTTTTTATAACTTATTGTTGTTGTGCTTTTAATATAAATAGAAATTTTCTTGCTTAATGACATGAGACTTAACAAATCTATTGAATATGTTATTTTATCTAACATGAGATGATTATTTTCTTATGAGATGAAGCGGAAAAAATTATAAAAACATAGGGTTAATGCATGATTTATTGTAAAATTTTACATTATCTTTCAAATTTGGACAAAAAGTTTTTTAGTTAAGATATTAAATTGTTTTGGATTTTAAAAAGCATTTTTATTACAATTATAAAATTATATTTTTTTAATCTAATGAAAAACTGAGTTTTTAAGTCCAACTCTTGGGATAAATATTTTTTATTAAATCATGTAGAGAAATTTACATTTAAATCATGGGGAGGAACTATTTACCTAAAACTACATTAATAATTAAATTATTAGAGTGAGATAATTTTTTATAACTTATTGTTATTGTGCTTTTAATATAAATAGAAATGTTCTTGCTTAATGACATGAGACTTAACAAATTTATTGAATATGTTATTTTATCTAACATGAGATGATTATTTTATTATGAGATGAAGCGGAAAAAATTATAAAAACATAGGGTTGATGCATGATTTATTGTAAAATTTTACATTATCTTTCAAATTTGGACAAAAAGTTTTTTAGTTAAGATATTAAATTGTTTTGGATTTTAAAAAGCATTTTTATTACAATTATAAAATTATTATGAAAAACTGAGTTTTTAAGTCCAACTCTTGGGATAAATATTTTTTATTAAATCATGTAGAGAAATTTACATTTAAATCATGGGGAGGAACTATTTACCTAAAACTACATTAACAACTAAGTTATTAGGGTGAAATTATTTTTTAATTTGTTTTTATTGTACTTCTAATATAAATAGAAAGTTTTTTGCTTACTAACATGAGATTTAACTAATTTATTGTATATGTTATTGTATCTAACATGAGATGAAGCAGGAAAATTTATAAAAGCATAAGTTTGATGCATGATTTATTGTAATATTTTATATTATTATAAAAATTTGAACAAGAAGCTCTTTAATTAAGTATTTAAATTGTTTTGGCATTAATAAACATTTATTATTGCAATGATAATTTTATAAATTTATAAAGCATAGGCTTCATGCATGATTTATTACAATTTTAAGATCAAATAATTACTACAAAGAATATTATTTAAGTATATATTGATTAAAAATTTACAAATATTATAATTAATATATATATATATATATATATATATATATATATATATAACATTTTTACGACATAAACCCCTCTTAGTCATGGGTCTTGGATCATCGTCGGTCTAAACAAGGCCCAAGAATGACACATTTTATCTATCTATCAAATTAAGAAGATTTTTATTAAAATATCCTTATTATTCATAAATACATTACTTGTAACAATAAACATATACAACACTGACCGATCATTAGATTAATGTAATTTATCAGGGGGGAAATTGTAATATAAGTTTTAATATCTCATTGAAAATAATAAACATAAGTCAATAAGAATTTTTTTTAAAATGATAAAATATCAATCATTTTGAAATGGATGCAGTATACTGAAATGATAAGTTTTAGTGAGTATAATAATATTATTAAAATTCCATTTATTTATCTAATAGGAATTCATCATATCCTCGTATTATGTTAATCATGTTAATGAATAATATAATTTGACACACTAAGAATTCATCATATCATGTTAATGAATAGGATGATGCAATAAAATAATTAAATTTTATTAGACTCATGTATAGAAAAATTTTGTACAGGTTATATATAAATTAAATTCTAAAATAATTCATACTCCACTAAAAAATATTAAATTATATAAAAAAATTATATTTGTTTTCAAATGCATGTATTGCTTTTAAAATATTATTCACAATATTTTTAATTATTGTTATTGATGAATGTATTTTTTTAGAATTAAAATCATTTAAATTTTATTTAATATTAACTAGGTTAAAATATAGACCAAGTAGATTAGTCTTTTTATATATTTACAGTGAAATGTTAGAAATACATAATTATAAATTTTTTATTTGATAAAAAAATAAGATTTGATAAATTATATTAAATTAAATATATAAGATTTTTTATAAGATCTCAATAATTTTTTACATGACTTGAGATGACAACCGTATGGTCTAGGTAGGATCCTATATTACTCATCCTCATATTTGTGTTTAAAAGAAAAAATACCTTATACCCATTGGGGTATCAACTTTATTCTCATTCTCGTACCCGTTGGATACTGATATATCCATACCCGCATATGTGATCCACATGTTGGAATTTTAAGGGATCCTTATAAAATACCAATAACCACCAAGAGCGTATTACATTATATTATCAGGAAGAGTTTTAGGAATACCTGGATCCATAATCATTGATCAACAAACGCAGCGAAATCTGAATCCGTAGGTAATCGGTGGCTTCATGGTTCTTCCTCAACCAGAACCTCTTTATTCTTTAATAGGACCTTCATAACTCTTCAGATTGGGAGAAGAGAAACTATATGTGATGGCTCGGTATATTAGGGACCATAGTCTTCTTATAGTGTGTTAACCTAATAGGATTCTCATTATCCCCTAATGGGCCAACACTGACATCTGCTCATTTAAGTCCATATCATTTGATTTGGTTGTCTAACGGGCTCACTTAATTTGATCACATAAAATAAAATCCATTAATGATAAATAGCTAATATAATTGTCTTATAATATTAGCCCACATTAATTATTGGAATAGAAAATTCCAACAATCTCCCACTTGGGCTACATATTGTAATAGTTTTATCAAAAATCCTTAAGCGCGCATCTGTATGCTATCTGTATGCTATTTACCTTTAAACTTCCACCTTAACAACCTGGTCCATCTCATGCATCAATAATGGAATCATTGTGTCTTTGTCACTACAACAAATGTAACTAGACCCCAATGACTACCACATCAGTACACTCAATGACATAGGTCAATATGGATAAGCAACATGAAAATTACATACAATGTGATCTCAGTCATGCCTATTTCCAATTGGTCCAAACTTTATTCTTTATAGAGATCAATCTAAACACAACATAAATATTGCAAACAAAACAAGCTTATAATGAAATGATTAACTTCAACTTTATTTCTGCAGAAAATCCAAACAACAAAATATTTGTAAACCATAAGATATAGAACATAAGTAAGACTCCCACTCAACTAAGATACTATCAGGAATTACACCCATATGTGCATTGTGCTCATGAAAAACTTTAAGTGTCATACCCCTAGTAAGTGGATCAGCTAGCATGAAATGAGTCCTTATATGTTCTATACAAATCTATATTTTCTGGATTCTTTATTTAATGCATAATGCACTTTACTACTTTCTAGTGTTGCATATCAAGATTACTCATATATCACCTTACGACTCCCACAAAAAATTATTTCAAGACAATAAAAAAAATAAACTTAAGCATACATGATAAATTGTAATATAATTTCTTTGCAATAATAAGTTGTATGATGATAGTAGGGTGTCATCAACATACAATACCAAAATGATAAATTTACTCCCACTAAACTTTTAGCACACATAATCATCAACCAAATTTACCTCAACACCATAAGAGACAATCTTGATGAATTTTGTAATACCATAGGTGAAAGACTTGTTTAAAAGCATAAATGGATTTCTTTAGTTTGCATACCATAGACTTTAGATCATCTTAAATAAGGTTTTCTGGTTGTACCATATAAATTGTTTCATCAATGTTTCCATTTAGAAACGTAATCTTTACATCCATCTATGCAAAAAAATTATCAAAATGATATACAATGTCATTGTAGTCCTTAGAAAGTCTCTCTAAGAAATCAGAGAGAAAGTCTCTTTGTGATCCATGTCTTCCTTCTTATAAAACTTTTGGCGACAAGACAATATTTATATATCTCAAAATTACCCATTGAATCCCTTTCAACTATAGATATTTATCTACAACTTATGGGTTTCACACTTTCAAGCAATTTGACGATATCCCTGTGGAAGCAAGACTACAAGAGATTTTGATGATGCCAACAGTCAAGTGTTCTTCATGGATAATTCAAGTGAACTTCAAAAAATCCAAGAAATACAAGTTACATCTACAAGTTAGATTCTCAAGTTGGATTTACATGTTAGATTTGAAAGCACAAAGGTTTGGCCAAGAGGATTTTCTTTCAAAACCTTTTATTTTAAAGATTTCTCTCTGGTAATCGATTACCAGAGTCTCTAATCGATTACCAGTGGCCAAAATGTTTTCAGAAAAGGTTTTAAGTGTTTTTAAATATTTTTGAGCTGATGTAATCGATTACACATTACTTGTAATTAATTACAAGAGCTCTTGAACGTTTTAAAACAGTCATAAGAAATTTGAATTTAAATTTCAAAATTGTGTAATCGATTACAATGAATTAGTAATTGATTAACAGTTTTAAAAATTCAAATTTCAAAGTGAAGAGTCATAACTCTTCAAAAGTAACTGTGTACTCGATTACACCATTATGATAATCGATTACCAGTAAGGATTTTCAAAAAATATTCCCAATAGTCACATCTTTTCATTTGAATTTTGAATGGCCATCAAAGGCCTATATATGTGTGTGACTTAGGCACAAAATTTGAAGGGAGTTTTTCTTGTTCAAAATGTCTTCTCCTCTAAAAGATGATGAGAGTTTTTCATTGTCCAAAATGTCTTATCCTCTCAAAAGATTAAGAGAGTTTTTGAATGCCCAAAAAGTCTTATCCTCTCAAATGATTAAGAGAGTTTTTCACTGAGTTCAAAGTTCTTATCCTCTCAAATACAAATCATCTTATCTTCACAATTCCTTGGCCAAATACTTGTGACATTCAATAAGGAATTGAGTGCTTCATTGTAACATTTGTCTCTTTCAAGAGAGATCATTTCTTCTTCTTCTTCTTCTTACTTTTGAAAAAGGGCTAAGAGACTGAGAGTCTCTTGTTGTAAAGCATCTGAACACAAAGGAAGGGATGCCCTTGTGTGTTTCAGGAGTTGTATAGGATTTACAAGATAGTGGAACTCCCAAGCGAGTTTCTTGGGGACTGGACGTAGGCAACGGACTTTGCCGAACCAGTGTAAAACTGTGTTTTCATTCTCTCTTCCCTCAAACTCTTTTATTTATTGTTGCTTATTATTTCTATTCAGTAAGTTTAATTTGAATTATTGTTTAGAAATTCATTTTAAAGAGGTAACAACTAGACATTCTCTTAAAGATATATGCGATAATATGGATTGTGTTTAATGATTGATTGAATTTGATTGTAAAGTGTTTGATTGTGTTTAAATGTTTGTGTTTGATTGTGTTTAATGATTGATTGAATTTGATTGTAAAGTGTTTGATTGTGTTTGATTGTTTGTGTTTGATTGTGTTTAAATGTTTGTGTTTGATTGTGTTTAATGATTGTGCTTGATTGACTTTGATTGTAAAGTGTTTGACTGTGTTTGATTGAATTTTGATGCTTATTTTCTTCTTAAGTTTTTGATTGTCCTTGATGATTATGAATGATAATTATGTTGATTGACTTTGATAATTGTTTTTTATTGTGTTTTGATGATTGCTTTTGATTGTGTGTTTGATTGATTATGTTTGATTGTGTTTTTGATTGATGTGTTATTGTGCTTGTTTTTGTTTGATTAATATTGAATGATTGTTAGTATAATTGATTGATAGAGTAAGATGATGTTCTTAGATAATAGAAATAAGTAATTTTTAGGAGAAAAGCCTTGTTTGGTGTTCTGGTAATCGATTACCATTACGTGTAATCAATTACACAAGAACAAACAGCTTGTAATCGATTACAGATTCCTGTAATCGATTACCAGTAGGAAGTATGGTCATGTAATTGATTACTAAGACCTGTAATCGATTACCATTCGTCCTCCTCTATAAATAACGCGTCTTTTAAAAGCTCTTGCACAACCCTCGATGTTTTACGGCACACATCTATTCCCAAAACTTCCAAACACCATAATTCACTTATTTCTTCACCAAATCGACTCCCACAACTTCCAATCCTCTTCTTTTTCGATTCTCTATTGATTCCACCGATTGAAATTCTCAAAAACACAACAGCATGGTAGAATCGTCCAAGAAACGAAAGGAATCTTCCTCCTTTGCTGCGGCACCATGAACTCAACGTCCCGAAGCCACATGAGCACCCCCAGCACCAATTCCACCCTCCTTGTCATCTTCAACATTATTCTCCTCTGACGAGCAGCGTCACCGGTACTCCTCTCTCTTTTCATCTCGACAAATTCTTGATCCTAAGTATCTTGATTTAGAGTTCTTTGATGGT
Organism: Glycine soja; assembly: GCF_004193775.1. Classification (NCBI taxonomy): domain Eukaryota; kingdom Viridiplantae; phylum Streptophyta; class Magnoliopsida; order Fabales; family Fabaceae; genus Glycine; species Glycine soja. Next base: position 38,522,834 of record NC_041015.1, on the reverse strand, counting down.
GAAGCATTTGACTGTTTTCAAGTGTTTCAAAACACCAGATTAATTCATTTCATGTCTTTAAAACTTCCCCCCTATCCTGAACTAGTTTGTGTCTTTTATTCAAACTTAAAAATTCAGGGTAGTTCCTTAATTTATGAAGTTCATGGTATTAAAATGCATATTGATGAGTCTGTCTTTTTTGAGTTAACACAATTGTCTAGTCAAGGTGTACCTTTAGAGGGCACCATTGTTGATGACTGGAAATTTGATTTTTCAAGTCATGATGCTCGTCGAATGGTCTGCACTGACTAGGCGGAAATGACTGGCAGATAGCTTGCCGGTTCATTGACTTTTGAATGTCGCATCATGCATTATCTTATTGTGCATATTCTTCTCCCCCGGTCATCTAATCTTGCTCAGGTCTTTGAGGAGGACCTGATAGTCATGTGGGCATTCTTAACCGGTCGTCAGCTCGACTGGCCCATCTTGTATGGTATCACATGCATAAGGCATTGTGATCCAATGCTCCTCTACCCTATCCTCAGTTGGTCACTTTATTTCTTCATCATTTTAATGTTCCTCTTGAGTCTGAACCCTTCATTCAAGTGAAACGTTCCTTCGCTATTGGTGCTGGCGTGGTCACCTCTTTTGGCTACCGTCGAGACATAGATGGTCAATGGTTGAAGAAAGATGCGCAACCACAGCAAGAAGAACGCACTCCCTCACCTCCGCCTCAGAGGGATGACTCCTCTGCACTCATGCATGAAGTTCTCTCAGAATTACGTGGTCTTCGCACCTATGTTGGTGAGCGCTTTGATTCCTTAGATAGTCGCCTCGATGCCATCGATGCTCATCTTGCTGGGATGGACACTCGCATCATTCAACTTGAGGAAAACATGAGCTTCATCTGACGATGCTTTGATCCTCCTATAGATTCATAGATTTTTATTACTTATGCTTTATTTTTTGCATTTTCATAGTCATTTTCCAACCTTGTAGTTTGGCTTTGTTGATTATGACTTCTGAATTTGCTTTTTTATGTTTGGTTGTTTGTTTAGTTGTTTTTCAAATCGTTATGTTTGAAAGCTTATGACTTGTGTTTATTCTATCTTTTGATCATGGTTATGGATGACTTGTGTTTTCCTTTCCACGCACTTTGGCTTTTTGATGTTGCCAAAGGGGGAGAGAAACGGGCTTAGAAGGGCTTAGAAATCAAGAGATAAATTTCAAAAAAATTAGGCATAATCTCCAAAAGAAAGGGGGAGTATGGGATGAGTGAACATTCTATCAAACTTGTATATACTATCTTGATTTCAGGAGTTGTCATCATCAAAAAGGGGGAGATTGTGGAAGCAAGACTACAAGAGATTTTGATGATGCCAATAGTCAAGTGTTCTTCATGGATAATTCAAGTGAACTTCAAAAAATCCAAGAAATACAAGTTACATCTACAAGTTAGATTCTCAAATTGGATTTACAAGTTAGATTTGAAAGCACAAAGGTTTGGCCAAGAGGATTTTCTTTCAAAACCTTTTATTTTAAAGATTTCTCTCTGGTAATCGATTACTAGAGTCTCTAATCGATTACCAGTGGCCAAAATGTTTTCTGAAATGGTTTTAAGTGTTTTTAAATATTTTTGAGCTGATGTAATTGATTACACATTACTTGTAATAGATTACAAGATCTCTTGAACGTTTTAAACTAGCCATAAGAAATTTGAATTTAAATTTCAAAGTTGTGTAATCGACTACAATGAATTGGTAATCGATTAATAGTCTTAAAAATTCAAATTTCAAAGTGAAGAGTCATAACTCTTCAAAAGTAACTGTGTAATCGATTACACCATTATGGTAATCGATTATGAGTAAGGATTTTCAAAAAATATTCCCAACAGTCACATCTTTTCATTTGAATTTTGAATGGCCATCAAAGGCCTATATACATGTGTGACTTGGGCACAAAATTTGAAGAGAGTTTTGCTTGTTCAAAATGTCTGATCCTCTCAAAAGATGATAAGAGTTTTTCATTGCCCAAAATGTCTTATCCTCTCAAAAGATTAAGAGAGTTTTTGAATGCCCAAAAATTCTTATCCTCTCAAATGATTAAGAGAGTTTTTCACTGAGTTCAAAGTTTTTATCCTCTCAAATACAAATCATATTTTCTTCACAATTCCTTGGCCAAATACTTGTGACATTCAATAAGGAATTGAGTGCTTCATTGTAGCATTTGTCTCTTTCAAAAGAGATCGTTTCTTCTTCTTCTTCTTACTTTTGAAAAAGGGCTAAGAGACTGAGAGTCTCTTCTTGTAAAACATCTGAACACAAAGGAAGGGATGTCCTTGTGTGTTTCCGGAGTTGTAAAGGATTTACAAGATAGTGGAACTCCCAAGCGGGTTTCTTGGGGACTGGACGTAGGCAACGGACTTTGCCAAACCAGTATAAAACTGTGTTTGCATTCTCTCTTCCCTCAAACTCTTTTATTTATTGTTTTTTATTATTTCTATTCAGTAAGTTTAATTTGAATTGTTATTTAGAAATTCATTTTTAAAGGAATCTTGGGACTTGGGTTAAAATCTGTATAATTGGGGAATTGTTTGTAAAATCTTAATTCAACTACCCCTTCTTAAGATTTCTGAGGCCACTTGTCCAACAATCCCAAATTTCATGTTCAACCATCGGTTTTATTACACCATTTGTGACATTAATCCACTTGAGAGTTAGAACACAACATGACTTGACTAAGGTCAATTAGACCTTCTCAGTCAACCTAATGTCATATTCATGTTCTTAAAGAAATATGACACAATCATATCAAATGACATTTTTCCTTTCTCTAGTGGATCTTTTGAATGACACTTCTTGAGGTTATTAAGTTTGAACTTTAGGTGGTGCTTGAGAGGGAATCTTAGTGTTGTCTTATATTTTAATAATGTTAGGAGTAACATCATTATTTAATTACCATATCCGTTTCTTGAACAATGGTAAGTACAAAGGCTTATCTATTGCCAATAACAGATTATTCTTTGAAGACAACACTCATTGTGTTTCTTTCCCCTCCAAACTCAATTTCCTTAAGGAGTCTTGCATGTGTTAAACCTGAACTTAAAGTGGGATTGTAAAACTTATACATGCGAGAGCTTTAAATGTAACAAAAACAAAATTATAACTAATTATCTTTAAGTCCAACTTACCTTCATGCAGCCTATAAGACATTGCTTCGACTAAACATCCCTAAATGTGTATATGCCTAATGTTGGAATTTCCCCGACTCATATCTATAGGGTAGTGACTACTTTAATTGGTACCCTAAAAGGATATAAATTACATTCTTTAAATGTCTTTCCCCAAAGAGACTTTGGTATAGAAGAATTAAACTTCTTACCATATCTATACAAGTCTAGTTTCATCATTCTGCAACTTTGTTCATGCTAGGTTTGCCTAACATTACATGTTGTAAAAAAATCATAATTATTGAAGAAAAACACATGGGGGGCTCCAAACATTGTACCTTATATCATATATACCATAGTATTCCCCACGGTCACATTTGACAACCTTAATTTTCTTTCTTTTTCTTAGTTGAAGTTCAACTTCATCTTTGAAAGACTAAATGTCTAGAGGCCAAAACTTCTCATAATTTAAATAAAGAGGAACCATCTATGAACATAATAAAATACATTTGTTCATTCCATGAATCCATAAGGAATAAAACACAAATATATGCATGTATTAGTTCTAAGTAGGGGTGGGAATAGGCCAGGCCAGGCCAGGCTTTAAAAGGCCTGAGCCTAGCCTACGATTAATTTTTGAGGCCTAAGCCTGGCCTATAGCCTATCAAAGGCTTTTATTTTGGCTCGGCCTGGCCTTTTTAAAAGCCTAGCCTGGCCTGGTAGCCTATTTAAAAGCCTATTTAAAAATCTTCTTCACATTAAATCTTTAATATTCCTAGTTGTTTTTACCAAAAATAAAATAAAATAACACACCTTCTATAATAGGCTAAACAAGGCCTTAATATATAATTTGCCTTAATTTTTAATCCAACGTTAATTTAGTTGGTGGTCCTAAAAATATATTAATAATATAAACAGAAATTACCAAATGATATAAAATAATCTAAAACAAAAGAAAACTTCATACTTGAGGTATTATCATCAAAGTCTATCAAACCAACATATTAATTATTACAATAAAAAAAAATAAAGCCTACATCTCCATTCTATTTGAACAGAACCGGTGCATAAAATATCTACCAATAAAATTAATAGTAACGTCATTTCATCATTAGCTCCTTCATATCCATGATAGGATATGATTTTTGTATAGAATAGGATATGATAGGATATGATTTTTGTATAGGAACGTAATAGGATATGATAGGATATGATTTTTGTATAAGAATGTAGGATATGATAGGATATGATTTTTATTTGCTCTAGAATAAATGAAACCTAATAGGAATAGAAAAAGGAACTGTTAAGAGAAATAAGAAAACTAATAAAAATAATAAGAAATATAAAGAAACTCACACCTTGTAATTAAAATTTTACTTAATTATAGGAATGAAATCTGCTATTTTTTTAAAAAATAATATTAATTGTACCCAAAAAATAATATATATATATAGGCCGGCCTATCAAGCTTATAAGGCTTTTTAATAAGCCTAAGCCTGGCCTATTTAATTTAATAGGCTTTATGTAGGCCAGGTCGTAGGCCCTTGTAGGCCGGCCTAGCCTATTCCCACCCCTAGTTCTAAGACATCCTTATTTCTTTCAGCACCTGAATTCCATTTTGTTTGTTTATTTTCCCTTTATATACTCAATATAGACTATAAGGTCCAACCAATATAAAGGATCCAGAATTTCCTATACACACAAGCATCCAAATTATCTATTAAGAGATATGACTTAAGTGTTTATGTTATAAAGTAACGAAATTTTCATTTAGTTTTAAGTTTTGTATCACCCAAAAAATGTTTGCAATAGAAACACTCAAATATCCATAAAAGAACTCATAACTTGCAACATTTGAATCACATGAGAGACTAACTTTATTATTTCTAATTGAACAAAAATAACTATATTTGTCCAAATTAGAAATAAAATTTGGTTTAATAAATAGCTCAATATATGTCTCAATCAAATTCAAATGAAATCGAGTATTTTAAAGCAACATAAAAGTTCTCATAGCTTCAACTATAACTTTATGTCATCGCCCACATAGAATAATATTTTATTATCAATTGGCGGATATCTACATAGGTAGCATCGTATAGACATGCTTTTGTGCGTAGCAGAACCAACATGTACCCACTAACGTCCTTCGGTACAAAACTAAATTAACTTTAAAACAAACAAAAATGAGAAGTTTATGATTTTCACACACTAAATAGTGTAAATAGGACCTTTTTTTTATATGCTTCATCCTACAAAAGCAAAAAGGAAATTCCTTATCTTGTTCTCTTGTTTCTTCTCTAGAAAAAAAAAATAAATTATGCAATATCTTAAACTCTCAACTGACTCCCCTCAAACTCTACGCACCATTAAACCTCAAGCTTTGGATTGAAAAAGACTAACTGCAAGTGGTACTCTCAATGCATTGATCAAACATTGGTGATAAGTCTTGTCAAACAAAGATTATCTTTGGACACTCCATTGCTCACATGGAAAACTTATATGATGATTATTCCGATCAAGTAATTATTGTCTTTGAACATTTCATTATTCACATGGAAAATCATACTATTTATAATCGTCACATGTTTACTATCGCAAGCATGTAATTATTTTACCAAATTATATCTTCCTTTGGGCTGAGCACAATTCGCACGAATAATTTCATGCAACATCCATGTAAATTCAATCAAATCAACTTACACAACAAATGTTACTTTGGGAACATGTTGTTTCAATCAATTTAACCAAAAAATACAAGACAATTTAACATAATAAATTTGAGATCTTAAAATTACATAGCTTTCACATATAATTTAGTTATATAAAAATATATATAACAGAACATGCAAATATTTTGCATAACAGACCCATCACAAGATACTCAGCACAACATTAATTCATAGTCTTTGGACAAAGAAATTAATTTATAATTGGTACTCTCAATGCAATGATCAAATATTGACCATTAATTCTGTCAAATCATAGTCTTTCTTTGGACCGACTATAATTCACATGAAAATACCTTATAATTGTCACACATTTATCATCACAGGTACAAAATTATTTGGCCAAATTGTGTCTTCTTTTGGGCTAAGCACAAATCGCATAAATAATTTTATACTAATATCTATGCAATTCTAATTAAATTAATTTACACAATAGAGATTTCTTTGACAATATATCATGTCATTCAATTTAATTAAAAATCACTAGATATGCAAATAAATGGGAAAGATGTGGTACTGCTAAATTAACTTCAATCATAATAGCAAAAAATATAAAACATTAATTATGGCAAGTAAATATCATATCCTTAAATTATATTTAATGCTATCATTGATTTATACTTAAAATACCACAAGCATCTTTCTTTTGTTTCTTTTGCTTAGAGCAACCTTAGTTTTCCTTTTTTTTTTTTTTTTAATTCTTAGAGGTTAAGCTTAAATGAGCACTTTCAAATGTGTCTTTCTATAGTCTCTCTTCCTCTTACACACAATGAGATATAAGCTCATTAATGGACCATTTGTCCTTTTGAGTGTTATAGCTCACTTTGAATTGCCCAAAGTGTACAGTAAGTGAGATCAAAACTAAATGCACGAGCAGTTCTTCACCAAGCTCTATCTTAAGTGCTTTCAGTTTTGATGCCAAGTTAGACATTTTCATTATATACTCCTTAATATAATTTTTCCCTTCCTTTTTTTAACAAAAAAAATAAAAAATAAAAAAACAAAAAATTGCATGCACAAAAAACTTCCTTATATATATTATGAACAATAGCCATGAAGAGAAGTCATTCACAAATTCAAATAACGATGTAAAAAAAAAACAAAATACACCCGAATTTAAATCAAATATCCAATTTACCAACAATTAATATGTGTTGTTTCAAAAAAAAAAACTTGGGTTCATATAACCAAAGCAATCTAGGTATAATTGGAATCAAATAACTTTAAATCCCCATAATTTAATAGTAATGGCAGCTCTGATACCAATTGTTGGAATTTTAGGGGATCCTTATAAAATACCAATAACCACCAAAAACACATTACATTAGATTATCAAGAAGAGTTTTAGGAATACTTGGATTTATAATCATTGATCAACAAACGCAGCAGAATTTGAATCCGTAGGTAACCGGTGGCTTCATGGTTCTTCCTCAACCGAAACCTCTTTATTCCTTAATAGGACCTTCGTAACTGTTCAAATGAGGAGAAGAGAAATTATATGTGACGGCTCGATATATTGGAGACCATATTCTTCTTATAGTGTGTTAACTTAATAAGGTTCTCATTATCTCCTAATGGGCCAACACTGACATCTGCTCATTTAAGTCCATATCATTTGATTTGGTTGTTTAACGTGCTCACTTAATTTGATCACATAAAATAAAACTCACTAATGATAAATAGCTAATATAATTGTCTTATAATATTAGCTCACATTAATTATTGAAATAGAAAATCACAACACCACACTTATGTATAAAGTTAATAAACAAATAAAAATATATTAATTAAAAAATTACTACTAGTAAATTGAAAATTCATTCTTAAGTAATCCAAATATAACATTAAAAACATTCACACATGATACTATCTCTGGTCTTATATATAAAAAAATGGTTACCTAATTCATCAAGAAAATTTTTTTTTTTTTTATTTCATATATATATATATATATATATATATATATATTGGATCAAGCGGCCTCAGAATAATTAAGAAGGGGGGGTTGAATTAATTATTAATAAACCTTTACTAATTAAAAATTTACTCTTCTAAGGCTTTTACTATGTTGTTAAATAAATAAAGAGTAGAAAAGAAACTTAATCAAAAGTAAAAGTAGGAATTAAAATGCACAGCGGAAATTAAAAGAGTAGGGAAGAAGGATACAAACACACAAGAGTTTTTATATTGGTTCGGCAACAACCCGTGCCTACATCCAGTCCCCAAGTGACCTGCGGTCCTTGAGATTTCTTTTCAACCTTGTAAAAATCCTTTTACAAGCAAAGATCCACAAGGGATGTACCCTTCCTTATTTTCTTTGAATAACCTAGTGGATGTACCCTCCACTAGAACTAATCCATAAGAGACTTACAACTGAAGTTCAAACTAATCAATGTTATGTTTGCTTGTTGTTAAAACTACCTCTTCTATTTAATGAACTTCAGTTGTAAGTAAACAACATTACAAATATAATCATCTAACATTACAAAATAAGTCATTAAATAGGAACAAGTCTATACTACTAATTTAAAATACCAAACAAAAAAAATATTGGTTCACAATTGGAAGTCAATCTTAAACTTATCAACAAATTTATAAATTTATACATCAAAGTAAATAATATTCTTAAATAGAATGTGAAGCAAATTTAATATGAGGTATGTTGAATTAGGGTTCACTACTTTGTGTTAGATTGTTACTTTAAGTCACAAAATTGGGAAGATATATTTTTTATAGAAGAATTATGTATAATATAAATTATTTACTTAAATAATATATTTTAATTGCATTGAGATAATTTATATATATATATATATATATATATATATATATATATATATATATATATATATATGACATATGTGTGGGGTGGGATGGATACTATAATACTTGTACTAGCATTGATCCCCTCAAAAAATTGTGGGTAAATATTAGCCTCAATTTCGAGCTCCATGGGTAATTACTCTCCCCCTTTGGATACTTTTACAAATATATGTAGGTGGGGGTCTATTTTGTCACCCCTAGCCACGACTCGGTCGTTTAGGTCGTTTACTCTTTAAGTTTTTTTCAACTTATTTGATCTAGTGCAGTTGGCTTTTTCAACGTCAAGGACATCTGCTCCTAGGATTGTTTCGTGGTCTCCTCCTTTGGATGGTGGAGTTAAGTTGAATAGTGATGGGAATTCTCAAGGGAATATAGGCTTGTCGGGATTTGGAGGGCTGTTACGTGATTCTTTTGGTATCTGGATTCATGGTTATTCTGGATTTTGTGGTTATACTAGTATTCTTAATGAAGAATTGCTTGGTATCTTGTATGGTATGAAGCTCGCTTGAAGTTTGAATATTAGCAACAATCAGTGTGAGGTATCGCAGTTTAATCTATGATCTCAATAACTTGAATCATGCATATGCAATTGTGTTAAATATTTAGAGGGAGAGAGTTGTCATCCAAAATAATTTTATTTGATTCAAACAAGATTATCTCTAATAAAAATATGTGATCTAAGAAAAACACACCAAAATTACTATTATTTTCCATTTAATTTTGGCAATCCCATGTTTTCCCAAGTTTTTCATATTAGACTTCTTTGATTGCATACGTTGGACATTGTTGTCCCCTAAGACTTGCCTAGCATGTGTTTTCTCCATGATAGTTTTCAACAAATTAAGATCAACCGGATCAAAAAAATTTATCCTTCATCAATTGAGAATACAATTTTAAAACACTTGTAAAATGTGATGATACATGCATTATGCCAATGACTTTTTGACTAATTCAAACCAGTGTATCTGCATATTCTGCACACCGAAATTTTAATTTAATTCAGAGCCCATGAATTGATCATGATCTTTTTCCACGTGACTAGCTTATTAACCGTAAGGTCTTACAATCTGATTCTATCTTTTAAGTGAAATTGCTCTGTGATACTTGCTTTGTTTTGATTTCCAAAGCGGTCATGCTTCAACATTTCACATCTTCATTTTATTTTGCAAATTCGTAAATGAGGCTATATTGGCTCCATGCATGCTTTGATGTCCAACCCTGCGTAGTGTAAATTTCACAATAAGCATGTTTAACAAGAAATGTTTTGAACTGGGCTCAAAGCCCAATATAATTGGAACCGGGAATTTCTATTCCCAACCTTCTCTGCTATTTACACTCATCACATGCTTTTAAAAAATGACTATTCCAAAAATACACTTTTCATGAAAACATGAGTTCGTTGACAAAATAAACAATCGAATTGTGTTTTCATTGTGTTAAGGAAAAGAGCCAAAAATACACAATAGAAACATGATTTCATTATGTATTTTGCCAACAAAATCATATTCCCATTGTTTAATTTTTTTCATCTCCTCTTACACAACAAAAAGGTTTTTGTAGTGTATTGTTTACAATTTTTTAATTAATTAGAGATATAAGTTACTTTCTTAAAAGTAATTAAATTAATTGAAATACAAATATCTTTTTTAAATTGAAATTAAATTAATTAAGATACAATTTACCGTTTTTACCCGTAGTTAGTATCATATAACTTATCCGTTTTAATTAAAATTGAATTAAATAGAAAGAAGTTACAATTTATAAAGGTAATCAAATTAATTATTATATGAATTACTTTTATGAATAGTGATCGAATTATTTATGATACTAATTTGTGTTATAATTAATTTGATTAAAATTAAACAGGATAACTTGTGTCACCATTAATCCAAATTTAAATAAATAATAATAATTTATATCACAATTAATTCTATTACTGTTAAAAGATAATGTGTGTCATCATTAATATCATTTTGTATCATAATTAATTTAAGAATAATTTTAAAATTTGTAAAAAAAAGTAATTTATATTTACAATGAATTGCAATTTTTTCCATAAAAAATTAACAAAATAAAATCAATATTTTCGTTGCTTAAAAGAGAGTGCAAAAAAAAATATCCAATAGAAATAGGTTTCTATTGTACAAAGTATGCAACAAAAATGTATTTTCATTATGTCTTTTTTTGCACACCCCCTCTTACTCGATAGAAAGGAAATCATGTTTCCATGAAAAAAATATCTTTGGAAAAACAAAATTTAAAGCACTTTTGGGGTTTAAATAGCAAATTTGGGGGTAAGAATAACAATTTCCTTAGTCCAATTCTTTGAGTAGTAACTAAGGTCAATACAATCGTTCAATCGTAGGTACGCTTAAAGTTATCTTATTGGTATACTACATCGGGATAATATTACTTCTGAGAGGTCATGGGTCTCATGCCAATAAGTGTAGTTTATTTTTATTACACTCATATAAATATAATCAACTTCACAATTTTAGGTAAGCATTTATTATATACCATTATTCTAGTAAAATTGCTACCGAATTGAGGGTTAAAATACTTTTTACATATACATACTATCACGATTAAGCGGTTGAGGTTAGTTACTAGGAGTTATTAGAAGTTAGGTGAATAGTTACTTAGTTATGTTACTATAAGTTATTAAAGTTAGTTACTAGAAGTTAGTTACTCAAGTTGGTTATTCTCTATATTTGTATAAATAAATCACCTTTGTAATACTTTGATGAATGAATTCAAAAATTATCGTTCATTTCTTTCATTCTTGATATGGTATCAGAAGTTTTTGCTTCCGTACCTCTTTCTTCCTATTGAAATTATTTCTTTTTTTCTCTCATGACCATGGCTGCCATTGATGATTCTAACCCTTTCATTCTTCATTCTTCCGACCATCCTGGCATTGCCTTAGTTTCTCATCCTCTTACCGGTGGCAACTACAATTCTTGGAAGAAAGCAATGTGCATGGCTCTTCATGGGAAGAACAAATATGGGTTTGTCGATGGTTCAATTCCTGAACCTGCTTTGGGTCACTCCACTCATGCTTTGTGACATCGCAATGATAGTATCGTTTCTTCCTGGCTCCTTAATTCTTTATCCAAAGAAATGCAAGTCAGTATCTTACATTGTTCTTCTGCCAAAGCAATCTGGGATGATCTTCAAGAACGTTTCGAGCAACAAAATGGTCTTTTAATTTTTCAACTTAAGCATGAATTGATCACTCTGCAACAAGGTTCCATATTTGTTTCCTCTTTCTACTCCAAGCTTCGTTCTCTGTGGGAGTCATTATCAGAACTGAAGCCCTCACATAGTTGCACATGTGGAGGAATTAAACCTTGGTGCGATTTTGAACAAATGGAGTATGCTATGCAATTCTTGATGGGGTTGAACGAATCCTTCTCTACTATCAGAGGTCAAATTTTATCCATGGATCCCTTTCCCTCAGTAACTAAGGTTTTTTCCAACATCTCAATTGCATTGTAGTGAAACATAGTTGTTTGTACACTTCACATCTCACATAGTGCGTGTGAAGGGAAGACTAATCAGGTGTTATAATTAAGAAGACTGAAACTAAGAAATTATGTAACTCCAAAGAAAAATAATTTTGACTACTTTAATAGGAAAATAAGGTAATTCGGAGTTTGAAAGGGACAAGTACTAGACTAAGAATGGTGTTTATATCTTATTTGCAACCAAGCAAAATTTTGAGGATGATTTTTTTTCTTGTTGGAAATGAGTGTAACACCCACATTTCAAAATCTATGATTGAGAAATAGTTGTAGGAGAAAAATAAACTTATTTCCTAAAACCCTAATTTAATTAAAATATGTGTGACTATTGTTAAAATTCTAGTAGAAAATTCTATTGAAATCAAGACTGCATTGCAAACTAATAGTGTAGGATTATACGATAAAAGTGAGAAAATAGCCAAGAAGTTGATGACAATAATTATAATTAGTCAACTTTTTTGTGTGTGGATAAGGGGCTAAAGCCCAAAAAGGAATTTATTAATAACCCCAAAGGAAGATAGAGGTTACATTAGCCATTTCATAATTAGTAATGAAATGTGAAGTACCTAAAATAGACTAGAAGGGGAGGAGGTTGAATAGTGTGATAGATAAAAACTTAGTTTTTCGAAAGTTTTGAAAACTTTTCTCAAACAAATATCAATGGGCGATGGTGTTCGTCCAAAGAGTTTGAAATCACTTTGTACATTAAGAATCAGTTCGCAAAACTTGGATACAATAGTGTATAAGTAAACTATAGAAATGAACTAGTTATATAGAAGCAGTGGAGAAAACATAGAGGTTTTATACTCGTTCTCCCCAACTCTTGGGCTACATCAAGTTCTCCTTCAAAACTTGAAGGGTTTCACTAATCAATTCTTTGATTACAACCAAATAATCTCTATGTCACTTCTAGCTACAATGACTACTCTCTAGATCACTCCTGACACTATCCTTAGTCTCCCCCTAAGATTAAGACCCAAGTATTCTTTGTCACTAAGTCACTCTTAACTTTCACAAACAATAGAATACATTCATTAACAACTAATGCGACATACAATCACATTAACACAAAACTCAATACTTAACCATTTTATTTTAATTCATTAAAAACCTTTATTAGTTTATTTATGAAAATCTTAGTAAATGTTTTGTGCGATAACGACGTGAAACGATCATACTTGTAAGTAAAAATGTAAATGAACTTCAAGTATATTGAAATCAACCTCGTAATAGCAATAAGGTTCAAGTAAATCATCATAAAATAACATGACATCTAAAAAGAAATATATCAACATAAGATAAATACATCATATCATTGTCAACTCTAAGTCCATATTTACCATCAAGCACATACAAAATAAAGATCTTAACTACCCTCCCAAAATACACATGAAAGTATAACCCTGGCTAAGAAAGTTCTAAACCTACAATACCCATCACCATGACTAATCCCATCCCTCATCAATACTACAATATACATCCTTGTCATCAAGCGTCTAATGCATGCAATAGTAGGAGTATCCTTATACCAAGCAATGGTTCGTCAAGTACATGGATATAATGAGTAATGAGGCTCACAGTTGCGAATTTTTTGAAGATGAAGAGTAGTAGGGCTCAAAAACATCCATCTACTGAAGTGGAGACTGAAGACGTGTAGGTCCAACATAATTTATCTCATCAGGGTCATCAAAATATAGGGTCAAGGATAAAGGAATATCCAAAAAATTCTCTATTGGCTCCTTCGGTTCCTCAACATCCATATTAGGTCTTCTTGGTGCCATGTCAATATGGACCTACTTGAGGTTATAGAGAAGAAAATTGGACGGGCACTGAGAAACCAACTGACGGAATTAGGACTCATAATGCTAGTGATGAATGCCCCTCCGTTGTGGTGTAAATCTAATACTAATCCTTTTTATGTTATTAATGATTTAAATATTGAATATTATAATCCATGAAAAACTATTATTCTATTCTTTTTACATTAAAGAGAAAACGTAGTTACACTGCTTTACTAAAATGTACACATAATAACCCATGTAAATCATCAAAAGTCTCTTTAAATCTAATGAAGAACATAAAGATAGTTTTGTCAATGTCAGCATGCATGAATATAAACCATCATCGTAATTTCATCATATGGAGTAATAATGTAAACCTTTGTAAATTCGTCAATGTAAACGTATACAAACCATGATATAAGTAAAATTATTTCAAAAGTGGTTAACCAAATGACTTTTTACATACAAAATCATGATCCTCGATCTATCCAAGTCAAAATACACATAAAAAAGAGGGGGACTAGAACCAAAACAATCTAGTCACATACACACGTGCGCACACATGTGTGTGTATCCTAGCTATACCCAAACTCTAACTGTGCATGTCCTCATAGGTATCCTCCTCATCCTCAGCAGCAATGATCTCTTGGTCCACACTAACCGCTCGGTCTAGCAATAGAAATATGCACTAGTAAGCAAGTCAAAAGGTAGGAAAGCTGAAATAGGTATCACATTTTGTCGCAACCTGCCCTCCGGCGGGGGCACGAAAACGGCCTCTCGGATGGGCCAAGGGTGAATCTTCCATTGAAGGAAAACGCGCGGAGTCGCCACCAACGTTTATTCGAGGAAAACGTCAGAAAAACCAAAATGGAAAAATTCGAAGGTTTGCGTATTTTGAAAATGAGGATTCAGGAGTTGTTTACGCACGGGGAAGGTATTAGCACCCCACGCTCTCGTCACAAAGAACGGTAGCCTCTAATCGAGTGTGCGAATCATGACTTCAATTTTATTTATTTTCCCTTTTATCTTTATTTTCCCTTTTTATGCTTTTTATGTCTTTCTACTTTTTTGGGGTCGACAAGGGTATTTCCCTCACTCCTACTTATTCCTCAATTGCAATAAGGAAATCAAACCTATGTAGTTCTTTAAGAACTAAACGTTGGTTGAATTGTTTTTTTTTTATCTTTTTTGAAAGATTGATTTTAACCGAGCAAAATTTGTTTAAGGCGTTGGACCTTGAAACGATCTCTTGATTTATGAAAAGAGGAGAAAGAGTCGTTTAGGTGTTGGACCTTGAAACGATCTTCTCAAGTTTGAAAGGCGAGAATCGTTAAGGCATTGGACCTTTGAACGATCTCTTGATTTTTTTTTTTTATGAAATGAAGAAGTTTATGAGTTGGTTTTATTTGGTTTTGGCTCATTAATCTTCAATCCCTAAGATAACTTGCAGCATTAATGACCGATTAAAACTTATTTTACATTGATGAAAAGAGTTTACGACACAAACGATCAGTCGAAACTTATTTAAACAGTTGTTAAGTGAGATTACAACACTAACGATCAGTTGAATTTTATTTTATCAATGATTAAACGAGATTATGGCATGAACGATCGGTCGAAACTCGCTTTAAACAAAGAAAAAGAATACCAAAAGTAGACGAGATGAAGATGAAAACATACAAAAGCAAGAATGAATTCAAAGCTTTGAAAATTGAAAACTAACCGATTGAAGATCGACGAATGACGAAGAACCAATGAAGAACGGCGAAGAACGTTCACGAAATTGATCATGGAAATGTCACGGAAGCGTTATGGAAGCACCTCGACCTTGATTTTCTCCTTCTTTCTTCTTCTCCTCACTAATTTTAAGTGAAATCTGATTGCCAAAGGTATTGAACCCCTTCCCCTCAGCCTCCAATGCCATTTTATAGGGAAAATGGAGGAGGAGCTTGCCACCCAACTCGCCCAGGTGAGCTGGTGGCTTAGTGCAGAAGCAACATGCTCGCCCAAGTGAGATCAGCTCACCCAGGCAAGTTGGTCGCTTCATGTTGAAGCTTCCTAATGGGCCTAGATGGGCCCAGTGCTGAAGAATACCCCCTAAATTGATCTTTTCACCCCCATTTTGAGTTTTTTTGCTCATTTCCTTCTGAAACATCGTGAAATCTTACGGATCGCACGACAATTGGCTTTAAGCAACTCAACATGACCGGCAAAAATCTGCATGTCGACAAACAATTGTCCCCGAACGAAATTAAGGTATGAGAGTTGCCCCTCTTTACTTATCTTTTATTGGAGATAAAATGGAAGTAAAGATAAGATACTAATTTCGTTTGAGTTGAATTTCACCATCCGACCAGCCACTAACAGAAGTCCCAGTAGTAAAAACCCATGAAAGCATGAAGACATTGAAGTTCCTCCTTTCCTTGTTTTATTCTTTTTCATTTTTTATTTTCTATATATATATATATATATATATATATATATATATATATGTATGTATATATTATATTTAAAAAGCATAGAAACAGAGGACGCCAAGTCCTATGAAGCACAGGGACAAAAGATATTGAAGTTTTTTAGGTGAAGACATTGTCATCTTCGAAATGTAAATGATGGCATTGTCGCCTTTTGAAGGTATCATACCCAAATTTCGTCCGGGGACCTTTGCTTGATGACATGCGACTTTTGTTTGGTCCTTGTAAGGTGCTTGACACCCATCATTAGGCAATTTGTGAAATTCCGGGACGTGCCGAAAAACAAAAGAAAATATTGATGCACAATCCGTAAGGTTCCGTGACACACCGGAAATCAAATGGAAGCATCGTTGCACAATTAGTGAGGTTCCGTAACATTCCGTAAGTCAAAAAATGGATGATTATGTAATCCACAAGGTTCCGTAACATTACGGAAAGAAAACAAGTATCATTACGAAATTCGTAAGTTTCCGTAACTTTACGAAAAAAGAATCACCAAAAAAAAGGTAGGGGGTGTACTTAGTAAAAATGGGGGTGCAAATAGCAACCAGGCCCACTTAGGCCCTCCAGAAGATTCCTCCAGAAGGCTGTTGCTTCTGGAGGAAGCAACCCTGCTCGCCTGGGCGAGCTGGGCGGCAAGCATCTCCCCTATTTTGCTATAAATAGGGGAGGAAGTGAAGTGGAAAAGGGTTGAGCCCCTTTGGCACTTCTCTCTCTTTCGAATTTGTTTGGAAAAATTGTTTCTGTGAAGAAAATCTAATCCGAGGCGCTTCCGAAACGTTTCCGTAACGTTTCCGTGAGGAATTTCGCAAAGGTTTTGACCATTCTTCGACGTTCTTCATTCGTTCTTCATCGTTCTTCGATCTTCAACGGGTAAGTACCTCGAATCAAGCTTTTCGATTCATTCTATGTACCCGTGGTGGTCCACATTGTGTTTCGTGTATTTTTATTCTCGTTTTATTTACTTTTTTATACCCCCTTTTGACGTGCTTAAGCCATTTTATTTAAGTCATTTCTCGCTTAACCTAAAAATAAAATAAATTTCCACCGATCGTTTGAATTGTATTATCCATTAACTTCGGTTAAAATGAATTCCGACCGTTCGGTCGTGCCGTGACCACGTTGTAAATCAAAAAGAGGTAAAGTAATAATATAATAATAAAAAACAACGTCTTTTAGTAAAATAAAGCGAAAAATCAATCGGATGTTTTCTCTTTGGGATTTCTCATTCTTAATCGAATTGACTAATAACTAAAGTGAAACTAAGGCTAAAATCAACTCGCCTAGTCAAGCTCGTCCATAAAAATAGGTTTTTGAAGTTTGTCATTTCAATTTCTTACTAAGTAAATGGATCGTTTTCAAGGTCCAACGCCTTAAAATGATCACCTTTTAAGTAAAAAGAATCACTTGATAAAAAAGAACTACGTAGGTTTGATTTCCTCATCGCAATTGAGGAATACGTAGGAGCAAAGGGAAACACCCTTGTCGACCACAAAAAGAGAAAAATATAAAAAGGGTATAAAGGATATAAAGACATAAAAAGGGAACATAAAAAATCAAAGTCATGTTTGCACATTCGATTAAAGGCTGCCGTCCCTTGGGACGGACGTGTGGGGTGCTAATACCTTCCCCGTGCGTAAATACAACTCCCGAACCTTTCACTTAACAGTTCGTAGATCGCGTCTTTTCCGGTTTTTCCGACGTTTCCCTCAAATAAACGTTGGTGGCGACTCCGCGCGTATTCCTTTCGTGGAACATGCATCCCGCAAGTCTCGCGTCGCCCTCCCACCGAAGGGTAGGTTGCGACAGTTGGCGACTCCACTGGGGACTGTTTTTAGAGAGTTAGGCCATTTAAATCTTGTGCAATGTTTTACCGTGATTTACCCCTTTGTTGGTTTCCCTTCATTATGTTCTTGTGTATATAAACTCTTTGTTGCTTTTAGTGCGTTTTAAAATGTATGCATGAAGTAAATATTTATTCATTTGATGCACACAAACACCAACACTATTTGCACACACTGTGAGTGAAAAAGGGCCCTATACCCGGGTTCATGGGAACATAAGGAGTGGAGGTGAATCTGTGATCATGCTAGGTCTCCGACTTGCTTGATTACAGTGAACCCTCATCTAGAGCTTTTCTATTTGAAAACTTATTGTTGCTAGTAGTCCCTGCTGCTGCAATATGTTCTTCGAAGAGAATGATACCTCTAGAAACTATCAAAAGAGATATGACTACCTTGGGGGTTATCACTAAATGCCTAGTTAGTTCTCTCCCTTATAGGTCCCTTAAATAGGGGCACGGAGCAAACACGCTGCGTGCCATTTTCCACACTGCCATGCATAAATATCATATACCCTTTTGCTTATGTTCAGTGGATATTGTCATGCTATTGCGCCTTTTGCATATGCATAGGGGTTCTGTCTTGATCCCCTCTATAGACAAATCAATGGAAGGTCCGGGTCACCGTTTTAAATACATACGTTGGGGCACTTTGCTACCCTAGACGTTGTGTCTAAAAAGGAGACAATGTCCCGGGCACCCGCATTCTTAAAATACAGCTGTGTCATATGCATTCCTTCATGCATTCATCCATCCCACCCATGAGATATCGGAGTTTTGATTTGCACCAGCTTTTTGTCTCACTTTAGTAAGCATGGGGACAAATCAAACCGGCAAGAGGTTTTACCAAGTCAAGGTTAAAGGCCTAGATACCACCAACATCAAGGAATTAGGGCGGTTGATGGAACCTCTCCAAATGCAAGCTTTCCGCAAGATTTACGGAAAAATCTTAGAGTTGACCATAACAGAGGTATCCATAGAAGCCATTGCATCACTCACCCAATACTACGACCAGCCTTTGAGATGCTTCACGTTCGGAGACTTCCAATTAGTACCAACCATTGAAGAATTTGAGGAAATTCTAGGATGTCCTCTCGGGGGAAGAAAACCATATCTTTCCTCCGGGTGTCTCCCCTCTTTGAGCAAAATTGCAACTGTGGTCAAGGATTCAGCAAGAGGTTTGGACCGTATAAAACAGACTCGAAACGGCATAGCGGGCCTACCACGGAGGTACCTAGAAGACAAGGCGAGGGGTATGGCCAATCAAGGAGATTGGGTCCCGTTTATGGATGTGTTAGCTTTGCTAATTTTTGGGGTCGTCCTCTTTCCAAACGTAGATGGTTTGGTGGACCTAGCAGCAATCGACGCTTTCCTTGCATACCACCATAGCAAGGAAAGTCCGGTGGTAGCTGTCTTGGCAGATTTATTTGACACATTTAACCGAAGGTGCGAAAAGAGTAGCGCACGGATCATTTGTTGCTTGCCCGCCCTCTGTGTTTGGTTGGTTTCACACCTATTCCAGCAAGACACGAGGCATCCATGTCCGCTCCAGAGCCATCACTCGTGTACTGAAAAGAGAAGAATAGATTGGGACCAGCTTTTGGCTGGGATAGGAGGTAGAACAATCAATTGGTTCCCCCGATGGAAGGAAGGAAAAGAGGGAGTCCTTATCTCATGTGGAGGGTACCCAAACATTCCGCTGATAGGAACGAGGGGTTGTATTAACTACAATCCCGCGCTCGCTATAAGACAACTAGGGTACCCCGTGAGGGGAGCACCGATGGAAGAAAGCATGTCTCCTTTCCTTGTGAGGGATTTCGGCGCACGAAATTTCAAGGCTATACAAAGAATCCATAAGGCATGGGAAACCCCGTTAAGGAAAGATCAAAAACTTAGGGGCATTCGTAATGGCATCATTGGTGGTTACCATGAATGGCTGAAAGTTCATATACGAGGTTTAGATTGGCTCGCCAAGTTAAAAGTCGTCAGCGAAGAGAGTTTTGAAGCACCGAAAGAGGACGAAGAAGTCCAAGCTCTCAAAAGCGAGTTAGGAAAGGCGAAACTTGCCAAGGAGAAGTTCAAGTTGGCCGCTACACACATCCGGAAGGAGTGTGCCGGATTACGGGAAGAGAATGCAACTACCGCAAGAGCCCTTGAACAAGAGGCCAAGAGGGCTCGCAAGGAAGAGTATGGCCGTAACAAATTTCGCGGAGCTCTGTGGGGTAGCAACAATGAACTCAAGCTGCGAAGGGAAGAGAGGGACCAGTCGCGAGCACATAGCATGGTCTTGAAAGAGGAGTTAGTTGCCTGTTCAAGGTCCAAAAGGAGCTTGTCTCAGCGTTTATGCGAGACGGAGACCAACATGCTAGCTATCATCGCCAAGTACCAAGAAGAGTTAGATCTAGCCACGGCCCACGAGCATAGGGTCGCGGACGAGTATGCCCAAGTATACACGGAAAAAGAGGCTAGAGGAAGGGTGATCGACTCTTTACACCAAGAGGCAACCATGTGGATGGATCGGTTTGCTCTTACCTTGAACGGGAGTCAAGAACTTCCCCGATTGTTAGCCAAGGCCAAGGCGATGGCGGACACTTACTCCGCCCCCGAAGAAATTCATGGGCTTCTCGGCTATTGTCAGCATATGATAGACTTAATGGCCCACATAATTAGAAATCGCTAGGAAACTTGTATGGTCTCTCAGACCTTGACTAGATACAACTTTTTGAAATAAAATGAGTTGGTCCCATGTTTCTACTCCAAAAAGCTTGTGCGAATCAAATCACTCCTGCATTTTATCTCTAGCATGCATTCTTTCTTTCTTTACCCACTCCTCACGTTTGGTTTTTTAGGGAAAAACACCATAACTAAACGCGCCACAAGGCATCCCTATCGCACCAGATCCAAATCTAGAACGATGGGTGATCAAGAGGAGACACAGGAGCAGATGAAAGCTGACATGTCGGCTCTGAAAGAACAGATGGCCTCCATGATGGAGGCCATGTTAGGAATGAGGCAGCTCATGGAGAAAAACGCGGCCACCGCTGCCGCTGTCAGTTCGGCTGCCGAAGCAGACCCAACTCTCTTGGCAACTGCGCACCAACCTCCCTCAAACATAGTAGGACGGGGAAGGGACACACTGGGGCACGATGGCAGCCCTCACCTGGGATACAACCGAGCGGCTTACCCTTATGGATTGCCGCCCAACTACTCACCACCCGTCTTGCAAGACGATGCGGACCATATTGCTTCTCCCGTCCTTGAAAGAGAGCCTCCTCAACAGCCCGACGAGGTCCACAAAAACCCTCAAGACTATGCTCGAAGGGATGTCGAGTTCTATCCCCCGATCCCCGAAGGGCCGGCACCCAGCACGTTGCCTCAACCCAACATCGCGACACAACCAATAGTCTTGTCCACGGAAGGACCGCCCCCGACAACTGAAGAAAGGAGGAAGCTCGATCTCCTTGAGGAAAGATTGAGAGCCGTGGAAGGATTTGGGGACTATCTGTTCGCAGACATGACGGATCTTTGCTTGGTACCCGATGTTGTTATTCCCCCGAAGTTCAAAGTGCCAGACTTCGACAAGTATAAAGGGACGACTTGTCCCAAAAACCATCTCAAGATGTACTGTCGTAAGATGGGCGCACACTCTAAGGATGAGAAGCTATTAATACACTTTTTTCAAGATAGCTTGGCCGGAGCCGCGGTAGTCTGGTACACTAATTTGGAAGCCTCCCGTATCCGTACTTGGAAGGATCTGATTACTGCCTTCCTAAGGCAATATCAGTACAATTCCGATATGGCTCCCGATCGCACTCAGCTGCAGAATATGTTCAAGAAAGAGGGCGAAACCTTGAAAGAATACGCACAGCGGTGGAGAGACCTGGCGGCACAAGTAGCTCCTCCCATGGTTGAGAGAGAGATGATCACCATGATGGTAGACACTCTGCCAGTGTTCTACTATGAGAAGCTAGTAGGTTACATACCGTCCAGTTTCGCGGACCTAGTGTTCGCCGGGGAAAGAATCGAGGTAGGGTTGAAAAGAGGAAAGTTCGATTACGTTTCCTCCACAAGTGTGAATGCCAAAAGAATCGGGGCAACAGGGGCAAAAAGGAAGGAAGGAGATGCCCATGCCGTCTCTTCAACACCCGCGTGGGTCAAACCCCCGCAGACACCTCATGGTATCCATCAGTACGCGCAACATCACCCGAGCTACCTTCTGGGGCGGGGACAAAACATGAACAGCAGAAACCAACCCAAGGTAAGACAACGACGCGGTCAGGATTGGCCATACCTGGTTGTTTATTACTTGCAGGTACTTAGGAACGAAGGCAATTGGGGATGGGGTCACGACCGACTGATCGTCGCCCCTTCCCTGCGCTAAACAAGCAGAGAACGTCGCTGCAAGGAAGCCCCGTATCCTTTGTATTCGTAGTTTTTCTTTTACTATTTGTTTGTTTTAAAAAAAAATAAGTAATCAACGCCCAATTCTAACTGAAATAAGTTCAAGTTAGGCAAAACGCTAACCCATAAGGAAGGAGGGGACATGGTTAATGTTCCTCTCAAAAAAAAAAAAGTGCAGGTTAACTCGCCTGGGCGAGCTGAGCTCGCCTGGGCGAGCAACCCCTGCACCAAAATATAAAAGTGACGAAAAGGGGGACGTTTTTGCATTCAAAAACTTCTTTTCCCCCCTTTCAAAAGCCATACCCACGGAATTTACGAGTTTGCACCCCTAGGATCTCTACTTTTCGCATTCTTCGATTCCGTTTTGCGCTTTTATTCCTCACCAACAAGTAAGTGTTCCATCCTTAAGCTTTCTAGCTTTTCATTGGTGTATTTTGATCTCCTTTTTGTGCTCTAAATTGTGGGAATGTGCTCAAATGTGTGGGGCAAATTTGGTTTGTTTTCTTGCTTGATTGGGTTGAATTGGGGGTTTGTATGAGATGGCCCTAGGCCTATAATGCATTTTGAAGCAATGGGACATGCCACATTGTCCCCGTTCTCTTGCTATTAATGCCTAAACGCGCGCCCACCAAGTGTTCGGTGAAATGCCTCAATGGCATTAGCGCGTGGTTTTCGTAGGGAAATAACCCATGGGGCATTTTGGTTTGCACATATTTTCTATTTTTTGGGACATGCATTCATTTCCGAAAGGGCTAGAGTAATTGCCCCACATATATCCTAGGCCTAGGAACCAAAGTTTTTATGCAAAAGAACACAAGAGTGGGTGCATATTGGGTAAAGTTACCCTTTTTGGCCGGCGATCAGCTATGAGCCACGTTACAATAATTTCCCTATGCCTAGATGTTTAGGAATTTTGCTCATCATAAATGTGTAGGTTTAGAATAGGTAGCAAAATACCTTTGGCAATTTACACTTTGGGTGTGGTAGCAAAATACTTGGATGTATGTACATGTAATTTTTGGTAGTCAAAATGTCTCACAAAAAAAAATATATATGTTGCATGTTATGTAAAGAAATACATTACAAAAATACCTTTTAATTTGAATGCAATTTTAGTCAGCAAAAGGAAATATACTTGAATTTACATGCGGCCTTTAGGTAGCAAAAACACTTGAAAAAAAGCATGAAATGTAGCACCTTATTGTGTAGATAGCCAAGATTCATCACAAAGTTTGTATATGCATAGGTATTAGAAATACCAGAATGTGCACGTGTGCAATTTTCGGTAGCCAAGATGCTTTGAGTATGCATGTATGTAAATTTAGCCAAGGAAGTGCATGTGATGTAGGTAGCAAATACACCATGGAAGTGCATATAAATAATCTAGGTAACGAAGGTGCCTTGATTGTGCATGGGTGCATTTTTCTTAGTTAGAAGAATATCTTGTGCGAGTGAATGTTCGTAAAGAAGTGTGTGCATGAGTTTGCTCTAAATTTACATTGATATTTGTGTTTATTGGAGGAGGCTGTACGCCATTTTTGTTTTAAGAGTAGCATTTCATGGTAAAACTAACTTTCCAAATGTTTGCCTTCGCAGGAAATGGCCCCGAGGAAGCTTGCCTCAAAGAGGTCCAGGAAGGATAAGGCGGCCGAAGAAACTAGTTCCGCTCCTGAGTATGATAGTCAGCGCTTTAGGAGCGTCGTACACCAGCAGCGCTTCGAGGCCATCAAAGGATGGTCGTTTCTCTGGGAGCGACGCGTCCAGCTCAGGGACGACGAGTATACGGATTTCCAGGAGGAGATAGGTCGCCGGCGGTGGGCATCACTAGTTACCCCCATGGCCAAGTTCGATCCAGAAATAGTCCTCGAATTTTATGCCAATGCTTGGCCAACAGAGGAGGGCGTGCATGACATGAGGTCCTGGGTAAGGGGTCAGTGGATCCCGTTTGATGCCGATGCTATCGGCCAGTTCCTGGGATATCCGTTAGTGCTGGAAGAGGGCCAGGAGTGCGAGTATGGCCAGAGGAGGAACCGGACTGATGGGATCGGTGAGGAGGCCATCGCCCAGTTGCTATGTATAACGGGGCAGGATTTTGCCCGGACTGCTGCCGGAAGACGGGTGCGGATCATGCGCACCAACATGACCACCCTGACTCAGATATGGATGACTTTGCTGCTCAGCAACATCCTGCCCACCTATCATAATTCCGACCTCCCCCTGCCGAAGTGTCAGCTGGTGTACGCCATCCTGACACGGATGAGCGTCCATGTGGCTCAGTTGATCGCTGATGCCATCTATATTTTTGCAGGTATAGCGCCTACTAGGCACCCTTTGGACCCAGATAAGTCCAACAGGGCCCTGGGATTTCCCGCACTGATCACAGGACTCTGCCAGTCGTTCGGAGTCCTCGTGGCACCTACCAAGGTGATTCGGCCGCCCATCACCCGGGCTTTTATTGAGAAGTACTGCACCCAGAGACAGGCTCAGGGGGATGCTCCACAGGCCGCGGGCGCGCCACCACCACCTCATCAGGCTGGCCCGGCTGGGTCATTTGACATGGAGCAGTATTTACGGCATTTGGTTCGCCAGCAGGCAGCCTACCACCGGGCACATGTGCAGACCCATGATTGTCTATACCAGATGAGCCTCAGCATGCAGAGCCAGGGCTTCGCTTCTTTTTCATGCCCTACTCTAGACCAGTTCAGGGCAGAGGTCGCATGGCCCGGGGATTGGCCCGAGGCCCAAGCAGGAGAGGTGCCCCCGGAAGTTCCAGGCGATGGAGAGGAGGCCCACGAGGACGAGGAGATGGCCGATTTGCTTGACTTCTTGGGAGGGAGTGGAGCTACATGACTGGGAGATCCCCAGATTCATGTTTTCTTTCGTATTTCTTTTATCATTTATATGTTATTTTTTTTTACTTGAGAGACTAATGTTTGTTTTTTTTGTTTCGATTGTCATTTGTACAGCGCATACATTTTTGTTTGGATTGTTGCGTTAGTGTTTATATATCATTACTGTCAATGATGTTTGAAATTCTGGAACCGTGTAGAGTTCTTCGTTTAGGAACATCGTCCAAAAAATATATAATAAAACAAACAAAAATCATGATAAAAATAAAAATAAAAATCAAAAAAAGGAAAAAGAGAGCAAATAAGAAAAAGAGAGCAAATAAGAAAATAAAAAGGGAGAGCAAGTAAGAAAAAAGATGGGGAAAAGGAAAATAAGTTGTCTAGCTGAAAAACCAACATGCTTTTGAAAAGAGATGACTTCCAACTTTTCTTTGAAAAAAATCCGCTGATCATAGCTATTTTTGAAAAAAATGTATATACACCTGAAGGGTGAATGCTATGAAAATTTTCCCGGACGCCCGAAATGGACTCGAATGAATGCACAAATTGATAAAAGAACATATTTTGGAAACATTGGGTTGACTAAAATGGGGGAAATGAATCCTGATCCCTAGCATCACATGACCATAAAAATTTGACACTTGAGTGTCCACATAGGTGCATGCATGACCAGTTTTGCATAAAATTTCCAAATCATCATTTTTGCATTTGTGTCATGGAAATAATGTGGGGCATCCCTTTTTGTCCTTGAACCAAACCAAACCCTGACATGTATCATGCCTAGCCATTCTACAAGTCTTGAGCCAAAATCCTGACTCACCATAATCCTTACCCTCGGAAGCAAAAAAGAAGAGAAGGAAAATTTCCAATAAAAAAGAGAAGGAAAATTTCCAATCAAAGCAAAAAAGAAGGAAAGGAAATTCCCAATCAAAGAGTGGGAGAAAGAAAAAAGAAAAGAAAGAAAATTCCCAACCAAAGAATGGGAGAAAGTAAAAAAGGAAGGAAAGAAAGTTCCTGATCAAAGACACTAGAAGAAATGTGCAGAAAGGTCTTTTTGACCAGACAATATCTGAACAATACAGAATTGTCACCAAATGAATAAGAGGAAGAAAAGGAAACCATGACCTAAAAGTGGTCTTCTCCCTTTGATTACCAACCAAAATCCTGTGCGTCGGTGACTTGCTCGCCTCGCGCAAAAAATAGAAACAGAAAAGGAAAAGGCCAAAAACCCACAAAAGCCGAAAAACCCACCAAAAGAACCCATTCCCAAGGGAAGTCCTATTGATCCATGATCACGCATGTAATTTTTGATTTGATAGGAAATAATTTGCAAAGTCAAGTCATGACATATCTATGGTTCGGAATTAGGATGAAACACTTACCTGTGCGAGATTGATACACTTTGAGTGATTTTCTTCTATTTTTGTCGAACCCAGTGTTTCCTCTAAATGGTCATTTAGAAACGAAATGCTAACATCCAAAATCTCATTTATGGTTATGGGGGATTTCATCAGCAGACTCTCCTTCCCCGGTAGACGCATTTTTTTTCACTCAAAAAGGCATATGCTGCTCTAATCAGTTGGAATATTTGTCTCTTTGCTAAAGCATGTTTGCATTTTAGTGGAGAAAACACCGAGACTTTTTCAAGTCTCACAAGTTATCCAGAACTACGTAGGTCTGAGTTCCTCATTGGAGGATACGTAGGAGCAAGAGCCTCGCTTTTGTCGACCACACCGCTTTTTGTTACCATGACCCAAGAGCTGGTAGCCCGCGAAGACACCTTATGGTTATCCGCACCTCGTCATTCAGTGACCCCAAGTGTGATTGTTGAGCAGAGGCCAATGTGGTCATCTGCGCCCTTTCCGGAGATGTCAGCATCTTCCGGTGGAGACTTTTTCAAGTCTCACAAGTTATCTAGAACTACGTAGGTCTGAGTTCCTCATTGGAGGATACATAGGAGCAAGAGCCTTGCTTTTGTCGGCCGCCCCACAATCTCTGTCATACTGACCCTGAGGTCATGTGACATGCGGAGACAAATTATGGTCATTCCGCACATCTTTTGCCATTCAGACACAGTTGTGTTCAATGGCACGCAGAGACAAATTATGGTCATTCTGCACCCTTTTGTCATCCAGAGGCGGCGGGCCCGATGACATGCGGAGACAAATTATGGTCATTCCGCACATCTTTTGCCATTCAGACACAGTCGTGTCTGATGGCACGCAGAGACAAATTATGGTCATTCTGTACCCTTTTGTCATCCAGAGGCGGCGGGCCCGATGACATGCGGAGACAAATTATGGTCATTCCGCACATCTTTTGTCATTCAGACACAGTCGTGTCCGATGGCACGCAGAGACAAATTATGGTTATTTTGCACCCTTTTGTCATCCAGAGGCGGCGGGCCCGATGACATGCGGAGACAAATTATGGTCATTCCGCACACCTTTTGCCATTCAGACACAGTCGTGTCCGATGGCACGCAGAGACAAATTATGGTCATTCTGCAACCCTTTTGTCATCCAGAGGCGGCAGGCCCGATGACATGCGGAGACAAAATATGGTCATTCCGCACCCCTTTGCCTTTCAGACACAGTCGTGTCCGATGGCACGCAGAGACAAATTATGGTCATTCTGCACCCTTTTGTCATTGAGAGGCGGCGAGCCCGATGACATGCGGAGACAAATTATGGTCATTCCGCACACCTTTTGCCATTCAGACACAGTCGTGTCCGATGGCACGCAGAGACAAATTATGGTCATTCTGCAACCCTTTTGTCATCCAGAGGCGGCGGGCCCGATGACATGCGGAGACAAAATTTGGTCATTCTGCACCCCTTTGCCATTCAGACACAGTCGTGTCCGATGGCACGCAGAGACAAATTATGGTCATTCTGCACCCTTCGTCAATCGCGGCCGACAAGCCTGTTGACACCCGGAGATTTACATCATCTTCCGCACTCACAAGATCTGTCATACTGACTTTTGAGTCACATTGACGGGCGGAAATACCCGAGTGGTTATCCGTATAAACATTCTTTTGCTATCCGTAAGACAGAACGCTTGATAGCAGGCAGAGACTGACATCATCTTCTGCACCTTTTGTTCCCCCGGGAGCAACAAGTCATTTGCATGTGGGAATTTTATGGTCACCCGCGACTCTCGTCAACCGAGAGGAACGAAATTAGTGTCTTATCTTTACTTTCCTTTTATCTCCAATAAAAGACAAGTAAAGAGGGGCAACTGTCATACCCTAATTTCGTCCGGGGACCTTTGCTTGATGACATGCGACTTTTGTTTGGTCCTTGTAAGGTGCTTGGCACCCATCATTAGGCAATTTGTGAAATTCCGGGACGTGCCGAAAAACAAAAGAAAATATTGATGCACAATCCGTAAGGTTCCGTGACACACCGGAAATCAAATGGAAGCATCGTTGCACAATTAGTGAGGTTCCATAACATTCCGTAAGTCAAAAAAGGGATGATTATGTAATCCACAAGGTTTTGTAACATTACGGAAAGAAAACAAGTATCGTTACGAAATTCGTAAGTTTCCGTAACTTTATGAAAAAAGAATCACCAAAAAAAAGGCAGGGGGTGTACTTAGTAAAAATGGGGGTGCAAATAGCAACCAGGCCCACTTAGGCCCTCCAGAAGATTCCTCCAGAAGGTTGTTGCTTCTGGAGGAAGCAACCCTGCTCGCCTGGGCGAGCTGAGCGGCAAGCATCTCCCTTATTTTGCTATAAATAGGGGAGGAAGTGAAGTGGAAAAGGGTTGAGCCCCTTTGGCACTTCTCTCTCTTTCGAATTTGCTTGGAAAAATTGTTTCCGTGAAGAAAATCTAAGCCGAGGCGCTTCCGAAACGTTTCCGTGAGGAATTTCGCAAAGGTTTCGACCGTTCTTCGACGTTCTTCATTCGTTCTTCATCGTTCTTCGATCTTCAATGGGTAAGTACCTCGAACCAAGCTTTTCGATTCATTCTATGTACCCGTGGTGGTCCACATTGTGTTTTGTGTATTTTTATTCTCGTTTTATTTACTTTTTTATACCCCCTTTTGACGTGCTTAAGCCATTTTATTTAAGTCATTTCTCGCTTAACCTAAAAATAAAATAAATTTCCACCGATCGTTTGAATTGTATTATCCATTAACTTCGGTTAAAATGAATTCCGACCGTTCGGTCGTGCCGTGACCACGTTGGAAATCAAAAAGAGGTAAAGTAATAATATAATAATAAAAAACAACGTCTTTTTGTAAAATAAAGCGAAAAATCAATCGAACGTTTTCTCTTTGGGATTTCTCATTCTTAATCGAATTGACTAATAACTAAAGTGAAACTAAGGCTAAAATCAACTCGCCTAGTCAAGCTCGTCCATAAAAATAGGTTTTTGAAGTTTGTCATTTCAATTTCTTACTAAGTAAATGGATCGTTTTCAAGGTCCAACGCCTTAAAATGATCACCTTTTAAGTAAAAAGAATCACTTGATAAAAAAGAACTACGTAGGTCTGATTTCCTCATCGCAATTGAGGAATACGTAGGAGCAAAGGGAAACACCCTTGTCGACCACAAAAAGAGAAAAATATAAAAAGGGTATAAAGGATATAAAGACATAAAAAGGGAACATAAAAAATCAAAGTCATGTTTTCACATTCGATTAAAGGTTGCCGTCCCTTGGGACGGACGTGTGGGGTGCTAATACCTTCCCCGTGCGTAAATACAACTCCCGAACCTTTCACTTAAAAGTTCGTAGATCGCGTCTTTTCTGGTTTTTCCGACGTTTCCCTCAAATAAACGTTGGTGGCGACTCCACGCGTATTCCTTTCGTGGAACACGCATCCCGCGAGTCTCGCGTCGCCCTCCCGCCGAAGGGTAGGTTGCGACAGAAGGCATGCAATGATTGAAGATATCATCGTCTTCAAAGTGTAAATGATGGCATTGTCGCCTTTTGAAGGCATGCAATGACTGAAGACATTGTCATTTTCGAAATGTAGATGAAGGTCATTGTCGCCTTTTGAAAGCATGCAATGACTGAAGACATTGTCGTCTTCGACATGTAGATGATGACCATGATGGTCTCTGCATGCCATCAGACTCGATTGTCTCTGGATGACAGAGGGTGCGGATGACAATGATTTGTCTCCACGTGTCAACGGGCTTGCTTACCTCTGGTTGACGAAGGGGAGACTAAAGTAGTCTCAGTCGATAGACATTGAGTCTTTGACAAAGGGAGCAGATGACCATATTTGTCTTTGCTTGTCTATAGGCTCACTTGCCTCTGGTTGATAGGGGAGACTACAATAATCTCGGTCAAAAGACATCGAGTCTTCGACAAAAGGAGCAGAATGACCATATTTGTCTCTGTGTGTCAACAGGCTCTCTTGCCTCTGATTGACAGGGGAGACTGCAATAGTCTTGATCAAAAGACATCGAGTCTTCGACATAGGGGGCAGAATGACCATATTTGTCTCTGTGTGTCAATGGGCTCGCTTGCCTCTGGTTGACAAAGGGAGACTAAAGGAGTCTCGGTCGAAAGACATTGAGTCTTCGACAAAGGGTGCAGACGACCATATTGGTCTCTGCGTGTCATCAGACTTGATTGTCTCTGGATGACGAAGGGGAGACTAAAGTTGATGCAATCCTACCTCCCAAGGGAATTGGATAGAAGACTCCAAGAAGATTGGGCCAAAGATGCAAGAGAAGGCCCTAGGGTTCTCATGAGCCTTAGGGTAGATTTCAGGCCCATGGGCTAAGTATGAGCCCACTTATCTTTGTACATATTAGATTAAGGTTTCATTAATTTTGGGCCTTGTATTTAGGGCTCCAAAATGTAGGTAGGGTACCCTAGAAATATAGGATTTTTCAGCCCTTGTATTTTAGGGCACCTAAACTAGTTTTTGTATTAGGGGTAGTTTTGTAATTTCACATGCACTAAGTGAATATTTGATGTGTGTGTTGGGAAATAAAATTTAATTGAATTGGTAGAAGCCCAATCCAATTAAATTTTAGAGGGGGAGGTAAGCATTTGCTTACTACACCTCATTGCCACATCATATAGTCACACTTTGTGCATGTCCTTCATGCTTTACATGCCTCATGACTCCTAAGCACACTTAGTGGAGAATCTTGGAATTGATCTTGGATTAGTGGGCTGAACCATAACTAAAATTCACTAATCATAATTAGTGAAATTTTGGCTCCAAAGTTTGGCTCCACAAATTCAAGTGAAATTTGAATTGAAATTCAAATTTCCCTTCAATTTTGTGTGACACTTAGACTATAAATAGAGGTCATGTGTGTGCATTTATTAAACTTTTGATGCAATCCTACCCCGCAAGGGCATTGGATAGAAGACTCCAAGTAGATTGGGCCAAAGATGCAAGAGAAGGCCCTAGGGTTCTTATGAGCCTTAGGGTAGATTTCGGGCCCATGGGCTAAGTACAAGCCCACTTATCTTTGTACATATTAGAATAAGGTTTCATTAAATTTGGATCTTGTATTTAGGGCTCCATAATGTAGGTAGGGTACCCTAGAAATATAGGATTTTTCAGCCCTTGTATTTTAGGGCACCTAGACTAGTTTTTGTATTAGGGGTAGTTTTGTAATTTCACATGCACTAAGTGCATATTTGATGTGTGTGGTTGGAAATAAATTTAATTGAATTGGTAGAAGCCCAATCCAATTAAATTTTAGAGGGGGAGGTGAGCATTTGCTTACTACACTCCATTGCCACATCATATAGTAACACTTTGTGCATGTCCTTCATGCTTTTCATGCCTCATGACACCTAAGCACACTTAGTGGAGAATCTTGGAATTGATCTTGGATTAGTGAGCTGAACCATAACTAAAATTCACTAATCATAATTAGTGAAATTTTGGCTCCAATGTTTGGCTCCACAAATTCAATTTCAAATTCAAGTGAAATTTGAATTTCCCTCCAATTTTGTGTGACACTTAGGCTATAAATAGAGGTCATGTGTGTGCATTTTTTTCAACTTTGATCATTTGAATATGAAAGTTCATATTTCAAAGCTCATTTAGAGCACAAAATTTCGTGCTCTTCTCTCCCTCTCCCCTCATTCATCTCCTTCTTCCTCCAAGCTCTTATCCATGGCCTCCTATGGTGGTGAGCTTCTTCTAGACTCATCTTCTCCTTGAAGTGGCGTCTCCTCTCTCTCTTCCTTTCTCCATTCCGCTGCCATTTATCTTCCAAGAAGCAAAGGAATCCATTGATGAAGAAGATCCTAGGCCTACAAGCTCCAATGGAGCTTACATCAACTTTGATCATTTGAATATTAAACTTCAGATTTCATAGCTCTTTTAGAGCACCAAATTTCGTGCTCCCCTCTTCCTCTCCCTTCATTCATCTCCTTCTTCCTCCAAGCTCTTATTCATGGCCTCCTATGGTGGTGAGCTTCTTCTAGACTCATCTTCTCCTTGAAGTGGCCTCTCCTCTCTCTCTTCCTTCTCCATTCCGCTGCCATTCATCTTCCAAGAAGAAAAGGAATCTATTGATGAAGAAGATCCTAGGCCTACAAGCTCAAATGGAGCTTGCATCATGTGGTATCAAGAGCATCTTCATCTAGGTGATGTTCTTTTGCTTCCTCTATCTTTCTGTTTGGTGAATTCTCTTTAATTCCTTGTTCTTCATCTTATTCTCCATGTATATCCTCCATTGTCTTGTGGTTTGGTGCTGTTTAGAGTAGATTAAAAAAAAATAAACCGATTAAATCTTAGATCTACACTTGTTCTTGCATTTCTATGGTTCAAATTTTGTAGATTTACTCTTGAATCATGTTTTTTGTGTTGATTTTCGGTTCTATCATTTTTCATTCATAATATTCTTGTGCTGAACCTTTAGATCTAAATTTTCTTCCAAAATATTGATTAGAAAAAAAAAATCTAAGTGTAAATCACTTAATCCATGTTGTCTTAGAGTCATGTTTAGTCATAGTAATTGTCACATTATGTTCTAAGTTTGTGTTGAATTTTTATTTTGTTGATTGAATTCTAGATACATTTGTTCATTTATTCTTGTCATTCTTAGCCTATCTTTTTAATTTTGAGTCTAATTCATGCATGTTATTTAGTTCATAACATGTTCTAAATCAATTCCTAGAAGTAGTCTTGTTCTTGAACTTTTTTTTGTTTTCTAAGTTTCCTACATGATGCCTATGATGAAGTTGAGTTGTGGTGCTGAGTTGTGGCTGGATTTGTGAATCAAAATAAGTCTTAAGCTCTCTTGAATTGTGTTATTCAAGATAATTGAGCATAAGCAAACAAAAATTGTAACTATCCAAGCCTTAAGCAACATAAACACTACTCTTGATTTCTAGGTTGAAATCGCTGGTGCTGGCAGCTTGAACATACGAACTTGTATAAATTACTGGGAATTGGTCACTATGTTTTTTGAGCTGAGAGTTTTACTGAATTTTCTAGACATCTGGACCAAAATTATAAAAAAGAACCAAGCGATTTGGATTAAAGGAAAAAATAAGAAAAATCGCACAAGTTGGCAGAAAAATCGGTGTCCAGGAAAAAAAAAGTGAAAGGAAAGTGTGCTTGTTGTTTTGGCTCAAAATTTGTTCTATAATTGGTGCCTATTTTATACCAATCCTAGTTCTGAAATTTCAATTGAAAATTATTATGAAAACAAGTACCAAAACTAGAGGTTTCTTGAGTCTTTTTTTTTAGAGTTTTTCTACTCTACTCTAGAGCCATTCTAGGTTTCTCTGAGTCCTAGCTTGTTTTTTTTGTGCTTTTCATTGCTTTAATTGTTTAATAATCCTTGAAAATTTGTCTTGTTAAAACTCTATTGGTTTAGCTTTCATTTCATTTTTTTTGTTCTTTGGTTATTGCTTGTCTCTTTGTTTCCTTGCTTATGAGTTGCCATATAAGGAATTGGAAAGGAGGATTGGTGCCATATCTTGAAGAATTTGAGTCAAGAAGCAAGGGGCCAACCACCTTAAGAGCTATTGGACTAAGAAGCACTCCAAATTGAGTGAAATACTAAAGAGAGAATAGCCACCACAATTGAGGACTTTTTTTTGTAATTTTGTAATTGGCAATTGGTTTTGCTTTCAAATTTTGTAACAAAAAGGCCTTTCATTGGAAGTAAGTTGGGAGCCTCCAATAGGTCACCCTACTTCCATTTGTGTGTAATAATTTTAGGCAATTTTCCCTTAGGATAGTGAGTGTTTTGTTGGGAACCTTAAATGAGGTCATCCAAACACTCTTAGGATCCGCCTAGTTTGCATTTCTTGCACTTTAATTTCTTGCTTACTTTCATAGCTTATTTCCTTTACCCTCCATTGTCAAACCGCCTATATAGCTTGCCTTTTACCAATTAGTTTTTACCTTATCTTTCACACCTCTTTTAGTGTTTATTTTGGCTAGTTTCAACCATAGTTTCTTTTACCTTTTTTTCAAACCCCCAACAAGAAAGAACCATAACTTAGGAACCAACATGAGTCTTCATTCTTCATCTAGTGTTAATGGCGAGGGTTCTACTCCTAATGACCCCTTGTATAAGATATTAGATGAGTTCAGATCCCTTAAGTTGTGGAAACAAAAACAAGAGAGAAAAGAAAAAAGGTAAAAAAAGAGTGGAAGAAATAAGTCAAGATGAAAAAGAGAAAATAAGAGAGGAAGAAAGAAGAAAAATAATGAAAGAAATGAAAAGAGAAAAACATGTCTCCTATAGTAGTCATGACTCTTGCAAGAGTTTAAATGAAGAACTTAGCGACTATTATAGAGGGCGTCGTAGTTCACATACTAAACATCACTCCCAAAGAAGAGAAAAGGATAGAAGGCCTCAAGAGGTTAACATTAGCCTCCCATATTTCCATGGAAAAGATAATGTTTAGGCTTACTTAGATTGGGAAATGAAGGTTGAACAACTCTTTGCTTGCCATCATATTAGCGAAGAGAGAAAAGTTCCATTGGCTACCCTTAGCTTTCAAGGGTATGCCCTCTATTGGTGGACTTCCCTTGTTAGGGAACGAAGGATTCATGGGGATCCTCTAGTAGAGTATTGGAATGATCTTAAGAGTGCCCTTAGGAAGAGGCACATTCCCTCCTACTATGAAAGGGAGCTTATGGACAAGCTCCAAAGGCTTAGACAAAGGAATATGAGTGTTGAAGAATATAGACAAAAAATGGAACTACTCCTTTTAAGAGCTGGACTTAGGGAGGAGGAAAGAACAAGCATAGCTAGGTTCCTTAGTGGGCTTAATATGGAAGTGAGGGACAAGGTTGAACTCCTTCCATATAGGGACCTAGATGAGCTAGTCCAACTTTGTATAAGAGTTGAGCAACAACTTAAAAGAAAGCCTTCTTCAAAATCTTATGGCTCTCACTCTTATCCAAGGAAGGACCAAGCCCATGGAATTTTAGGGGCTGCACCTTCAAAACCCAAGGAAGATAAGGGTAAGACCATAGAGAAATACACCCCTAAGACTAGTTCCCAAGAAAGGACTAGCAACATTAAATGCTTCAAATGTCTTGGGAGAGGTCACATTGTCTCTCAATGCCCCACAAAGAAAACCATGATCATGATGGGTCAAGACATTTATAGTAGTCAAGAGGAGACTACTTCTTGCCCTTCCTCTAGTGGAAGTGAAGATGAAGTAAGGGGTGAAGAGTCTAGTGAGGAAGTCTACCCCCATGAAGAAGGTGACCTCTTAATGGTTAGAAGGCTCCTTGGAGGTCAATCTTGTGATCTATCTCAATCCCAAAGAGAGAACATCTTTCATACAAGATGCAAAATTTTAGATAAAACTTGTTCTCTCATTGTGGATAGTGGATCTTGTTGCAATTGTTGTAGCACAAGATTAGTTTCCAAGTTGAACCTCACTATCATTCCCCACCAAAAACCTTATAAACTTCAATGGTTCAATGAGCAAGGGGAAATGATAGTTAACCAACAAGTGAAGGTACCTTTCTCCATTGGGACATATAAGGATGAAGTTAATTGTGATATAGTTCACATGGAGGTAGGACATATTCTTTTAGGAAGACCGTGGCAATTTGATAGAAAGATCATTTACAATGGCCTAACTAATGAGATTACCCTCACCCATCTTGGCACTAAATTTGCGTTGCATCCTCAAACACCTTCACAAGTGGCCAAAGATCAACTAACTATGAAAGATAAGAGGGATGAGGAAGAAAAACTAGAAAAACAAAAGAAAAAGAAGGATAGTAAGGCCTTGTCTTCAAAGGCCAAGAGGAAGGAAAAAGAGGAAAAGGATTCTTCCAAGCAGATTGTTAAGAAGGAAAATCATTTTGCAACAAAAGGTGATATTAAAAGAGCACTCCTTTTTAAACAATCTTTCTACCTTCTCCTATCGAGGGAAACATCCCTTAGCACCGCCATACCTCTTGAGCTGGAGGTTATTCCTCAAGTAAAGGAGTTGTTGGATGAGGGTTTGGTTCACAAGAGCTTAAATCCTTGTGCTTTGTTGGTGCCTAAAATAGGTATTATTAGGCACCAAAACCCTATGATAGGTGGTATGATGAATATGTTGAGTGGTGCAACACTCTTTTATAAAATCACTCATGCATCCAACATCTTCATGGTTTGTGTACATAGGGACTAATTAGGTAGGTTTGTTCTTATTTTTTTGTTTCAATGAAAACCTAGGTGCTCATGTGGGATATCTTAGGTTTGTCGTAATTTTTTGTAGGAATAATCAACATGAAAATAAAGAAAAAGTTATATTTTATTCCATTACTTTCCTTAACTTTTTAAATAGTGATCAAGGGCTTCACATGGACCCTAAGAGAATAAAGGTCATTCTTGAGTGGCCTACTCCACCAAGTATAAAGGAAATTTGGGGCTTCAATATCTTAGCAAAATTTTACAAAAGGTTTGTCCCATATTTTTCTATACTTGTAACACCACTCATTGAGTGGGTGAGGAACTATATTCTCTCATGGGAAGATGGCCAAGAAAGGGGTTTTCAGTCCTTACCATACTCTAACATACCCAACATCACTAATACATATGTTTTTATTCTTTTTACAGGTGTGGAGGAAAGAATCCATGAGTTTAAAGAACCTCTGGATTTGAGGTCAAATCCTTTTCAAGGGGGAGGGAATGATGCAATCCTACCTCCCAAGGACATTGGATAGAAGACTCCAAGAAGATTGGGCCAAAGATGCAAGAGAAGGCCTTAGGGTTCTCATGAGCCTTAGGCTAGATTTCAGGCCCATGGGCTAAGTATGAGCCCACTTATCCTTGTACATATTAGAGTAAGGCTTCATTAATTTTGGGCCTTGTATTTAGGGCTCCAAAATGTAGGTAGGGTACCCTAGAAATATAGGATTTTTCAGCCCTTGTATTTTAGGGCACCTAAACTAGTTTTTGTATTAGGGGTAGTTTTGTAATTTCACATGCACTAAGTGAATATTTGATGTGTGTATTGGGAAATAAAATTTAATTGAATTGGTAGAAGCCCAATCCAATTAAATTTTAGAGGGGGAGGTAAGCATTTGCTTACTACACCTCATTGCCACATCATATAGTCACACTTTGTGCATGTCCTTCATGCTTTACATGCCTCATGACACCTAAGCACACTTAGTGGAGAATCTTGGAATTGATCTTGGATTAGTGGGCTGAACCATAACTAAAATTCACTAATCATAATTAGTGAAATTTTGGCTCCACAAATTCAATTTCAAATTCAAATGAAATTTGAATTGAAATTCAAATTTCCCTCCAATTTTGTGTGACACTTAGGCTATAAATAGAGGTCATGTGTGTGCATTTTTTAAACTTTGATCATTTGAATATTAAACTTCAGATTTCATAGCTCTTTTAGAGCACAAAATTTCGTGCTCCTCTCTTCCTCTCCTTTCATTCATCTCCTTCTTCCTCCAAGCTCTTATCGATGGCCTCCTATGGTGGTGAGCTTCTTCTAGACTCATCTTCTCGTTGAAGTGGCGTCTCCTCTCTCTCTTCCTTCTCCATTCCGCTGCCATTCATCTTCCAAGAAGCAAAGGAATCCATTGATGAAGAAGATCCTAGGCCTACAAGCTCATCAAAAGTAGTCTCTGGAAGGCAAAAGACTATGATAGTCCTTGAAAAGTAAATGACAGAGAACTTCGAGTCCTATGCGTGGACTTTGAGTCCTGTGAAAGATAAAAGCGATGATTTTGAGTCCTATGCAAGATAAAGGTGAGGACTTTGAGTCATATGAGGAGTTTGAGTCCTATGAAGGCGAGGACTTTGAGCCCTCTGAAGGCGAGGACCTTGAGTCCTCTAAGGCGAGGACTTTGAGCCCTCCAAAGGCGAGGACTTTGAGTCCTCTGAAGGCAAGGATTTTGAGCCCTCTAAAGGTGAGAACTTTGAGTCCTCTAATGGCGATGACTTTGAGCCCTCTAAAGGTGAGGACTTTGAGCCCTTTGAAGGCGAGAACTTTGAGTCCTCTGATGGCGAGGACTTTGAACCCTCTAAAGGCGAGGACTTTGAGTCCTCTAAAGGTGAGAACTTTGAGTCCTTTGATGGTGAGGACTTTGAGCCCTCTAAAGGTGAGGACTTTGAGTCCTTTGAAGCAAAGGACATTGAGTCCTATGAAACAAGCCAATGGGCACTAGTACCAAAAGGCTCAACCTTATGAGAAAGCAAGAGATTGACTTTTTGAGAGGGCCTTTCATCCCAAACTCAAAATATTGAACATTAGATTTAGGAAATCTATGCACTTAATATAAACATGATTTTTGGGGATGCAGGTGCATGCAACCTTTGTCTTGAAATGCAGTAAATGCAGGTTCCGTATGCAATAATGCAATGCAATGGAAAATTGTACAATGACATTCTTCCCTATTTTTGTGATTTTGATTTTGATTCAATTTTTTTTTCGCTTCCTTTTTTGTGGAAAACACAGATTGACTGTCCCTTTTTTTTTAAAAGATATGATAACTCATGCAACCTCATCCTATCTTTTTGCAGATCTCTTTGGGGACTCCCTCAGAGTGTATGTTCTGTTTGATTTAGTCACTTCAAAATTTTGGAGTGATGACAATGGAGTCATTTGACATTTAATCAATCAACTAAAATCCCAGGGTTCGTCCCCCTCTTTTTTTTAAAAACATCGATTATTCTGCACAACAAGAAAAATATAAGGCTTTAGGACCAATGACATGCACCATTGAAGGATGGCAATGGATCATCACCCTTTGGTATGTGACCAAGTGAAACTTCTTTGGTTTAAGGTCATAGAGTGATGCCACGAGTTTATTGATCCCACTGATACTCAATGACACGGGTTGGTCACTAAGCAAAGGCCACCATTGGATTCAAAAAGAATCCTAAGCAAAGGCCACCATTGGTTTTGGGCATTTTCCATGAGCTCTTGGTCAAATGGGTTTTCTTCTCAAATGTGCAAGTGCGAACCTCAGGGGTTTTTTTTTTGTTTTAGATATCTATCCTCTTTTTTTTCAACAATCACAAGCGTGTGCGGGTTTCATTCTGGAATCCCAACTTAAAAGCAAATTAGTCATTCTTTGATCTACATGGGCTTTATTGGGCTTGTAACGTGTTCAGGGGTAAGAGGGCTATGAAAGAAAGGATTAGAGGCTCAAAGAGTGTTTGAGGGTTATATTGAGTAAGAACCTCAAGAACGTTGTTTGTACCTTTTGGGTTGGGCTCTACTCCTTTTGTCTCATACATTAACCTTTCATTGCATTTTTGTGCCTTTCTTGTAGAATTTTGGAGATCTTTGTCTCACTTTTTTTTTCACTCGCCTCTGGCGGATTTATTTTCTTTTTTCATTATTGCCCAACTTCATGCATGTGTAGTTTGCATTGCTCTTCCTGCTGGTTTAGCAGTGGTTCCCACTCAGGGTTTCTATTTTGCTTTTGCTATTTTTTCTTTGTTGTTGTTTTTAGAAAACAACATGCTTTGGCTCGGAGGGGGTAGCAAAGGATAGAGTAGTGTTTGGGATATTGAAACATGGCCATGTGTCATTTCAAATCTTGACTAGATCCTTTTTGTAGTTTAGATTTTGGGACCAAACCTTAATAACACGCCTTTAATTGTTTTTTTTCTTTCTTCTTTTTTTCAACCCTAATTTTTACTTAGGCCGCCCTTTCGGGTGAGAAATTTTGATCTGCTCCTAGGTTTGCTTGAGGCTCACGTACTATGCCTCTCATTGCCCCAATGTAGGGCTTTGAGGTATCTATTCATGCCTTTTGTGATGACCTTGTAGTAGGGAATCTACTGGGTGAGAACTTCTTATCTACCCCCTAGGTTTGCTTAAGGATGGTGCCTCTCATTGCCTCAGTGTAGGGCTCTGAGGCATCCATTGTTGTCTTTTGCTATGACCATGTAGCAAGGAAAGATAAAAGAAACTGTGCAGATTCTCGAAAAAAAATTTCAAGGATGAGAAACATTTAAAGGACTTTTAATTGACAGATTAAGTCAAATGACTCTTGTTCTTGATAACTCACTTTTCTCTCAAAAGATAACTTTTAGGAATGATAAAATGAGGTCACATGAATGTTTGTACTTCTTAATATGAAACACAATCAGTCAAACATTTTTTTGTTTTGAATTTTTTTTTACTCTTAGTTTACGGCACCCTCACCGAACGAGCAATTTCTGATTGAACAGACTTGGAAGTCAAACTTAGGAGTGCAGGTCGCTTGAGCAAACAAACCATCGGCTTACATTCACATTCCAGTGGAAGTTAAATAAGCAAAGATATAATTGTGAGAGGATGAGAGACAAGGATGTCAAATTTATCCATATTATTAGCATTGCAACTATTGTTTACAGTAATGGCATAAACTTGAAAATCCTAATGAGCCATTGGAGACATCTAACAACAACCTTCAAAATTGCCCCATGTATAGTGTCGCTTGCCAACGTCAGAATTCACAAGTGATTTTCTTCAAACTTTAGCCAACCCGCATCAATTAGACCTTGCACCTTATGTTTCAGGGTCCTACAATGCTCAATGGAATGCCCCGAAACTCCTCCATGATAAGCAAATGTCGCATTCGAGTCGTATCCTCGAAAAAATGGAGGTTGAGGAACCTTGGTTGGGGTTATCGCAACCATTGAATTATCAAGTAGATATGGGAGCAAGTTAGCATAGGACACTGGAATTGGGGTGAATTCTACATGTTGTTTCGCTGGAAAATTCCCTCCCTGGTTGGTGCTTTGGTTTGTGTTAAGGGCGGTGTTTGGCATTGGATGTGCGGCAGACTGGCTTTGTGGCTGATTTGGGGATGGCCTTTGTGGTTGATTGGGTGGTGGGTAATGAGAAGGGCTGATATTGGCTAAGTAATGACATTGTTGAGCTGGTGGGAAATTTTTCCATGTAGGAACGGCAGTCATAGCATGGGTTCCTTCCTCCTTCTCATCCTCTCTATATGCCCCAGCTTTCTCATTCATCAAAGCAGGATAATCAA
The DNA here is from genome assembly GCF_004193775.1 of Glycine soja. Taxonomy (NCBI): domain Eukaryota; kingdom Viridiplantae; phylum Streptophyta; class Magnoliopsida; order Fabales; family Fabaceae; genus Glycine; species Glycine soja. The sequence goes on along the minus strand of NC_041015.1, from coordinate 38,480,846 downwards.
ACTTGCCACTTCTTAGACCCACTTCAATCCTTTCGCTGGTGAAAACCAAATTGGTGAAGTTTGAAGGCGTGTAACCCACCATTTTCTCATAGTAGAATATCGGTAACGTGTCTACTATTATTGTGATCATCTCTTTCTCCGTCATTGGGAGCGTTGTTGGATCAAGTGGCCTCGGAATAATTAAGAAGGGGGAGTTGAATTAATTATGAACGTGTCTTGACTAATTAAAAATCTATCCTTCTTAATGTTACTAGATTCAATTAGGCTTTTACTACTAAGTTAGAAAGTAAAGAACAGAAATAGAAACTTAACCAAAAGTAAAAGCAATAATTAAAAGTACACAGCGGAAATTAAAGAGTGTAGGGAAGAAGAAGACAAACACAAGATTTATACTGGTTTAGCCACAAACCGTGCCTACATCCAGTCCCTAAGCAACCTGTGGTTCTTGAGATTCCTTTTCAACCTTGTAAAATCCTTTACAAGCCAAAGATCCACAAGGGATGTACCCTTCCTCGTTCTCTTTGAATAACCAAGTGGATGTACCCTCCACTTGAAATGATCCACAAGAGATGTACCCTCTCTTGTTCTCAGTATATCAATCTCCAAGCAGATGTACCCTCTACTTGTACCACAAAGGATGTACCCTCCAATGTGTTGGGACAAAGAATTCTCAGGCGGTTAGTCCTTTGAATCTTTGTAAGGGGAAACAAAAGATATCTCATGCTGTTAGTCCTTTGAAATCTTTTGCTTAAGGGGAAGGGAAGAATCAAAAGAATTCTCAGGCGGTTAGTCCTTTGAATCTTTTGTAAGGGAGAAGAGAGACACAACAGAATTCAGGCGGTTAGTCCTTCTGTTCTTTTGGCAAAGGGAGAAGAGAATGAAGAAGATGAATAGCACAAGTTTTTGATCAAAGAAATTTTCTTGAAAGAGAAAGTATTGAACAAAAACTTTTAGAAAGATGAAGAGAAATGAATCAGAAAATTCTTTAGAAAGAGTTGAAAGATATTGAAAGATTGTTTAAGGATTGATTGAAATATTCATTGAAAGATTGATGTCATGGTCACATATTTATAATCTCTTGATGACTCAAGTTAAAGTTTGTAACTGTTGGCAATTTCTTTAAAACTAGTCTCCTTAAAAATTGTGACTCTATTGAAAACTAGTCACTTAAAAAGTTGTGACTTTTGAAAAAATCTTCAGAAACAAGTCACTTGAAGAATTGTGACTTTTAGAAATTTACTTTTCGAAATCAGTCACTGGTAATCGATTACCATTAAGGTGTAATCGATTACACATCAACAGATGTGACTCTTCATGTTTAAATTTTGAAAATCAAAACGTTTAGAATTCTGGTAATCGATTACAAGTATTGTGTAATCGATTACACAAGTTTGAAATGATTTAAAACTGTTTAAACACAAGTTGTGACTCTTGAAATTTGAAATCTAACGTTTTAAAACACTAGTAATCGATTACTACCTTCTGGTAATCGATTACCAAAGTGTAAAACTCTTTGGTAATTATTTTGTGAAAACTTCTTATGCTACTCAATGTTTTGGAAAACTTTTTTAGTACTTATCTTGATTGAGTCTTCTCTTGATTCTTGAATCTTGAGTCTTGAATCTTGATCTTGATTATTCTTGGATCTTGATTCTTGAAACTTCATTCTTGAATCTTGAATCTTGATTCTTGAAACTAGATTCTTAAATCTTGATTCTTTGAAAAATCCTACGTGGGGTAAAATACAAGGGCTGAAAAATCCTACATTTCAAGGGTACCCTACCTACATTATGGAACCCTAAATACAAGGCCCAAAAATAATGAAACCTTAATCCAATATGTACAAAGATAAGTGGGCTCATACTTAGCCCATGGGCCCGAAATCTACCCTAAGGCTCATGAGAACCCTAGGGCCTTTTCTTGCATCTCTAGCCCAATCTATTTGGAGTCTTCTATCCAATGCCCTTGCAAGGTAAGATTGCATCATTCTCTCCCCCTTGAAAAGGATTTGACCTCAAATCCTGAGGTTCTTGAAACTCTGGGTTTTTTTCCTCAACACCTATAAAAAGAAAAAAAACATATATATTAGTGGTGTTTGGGAAGTTGAAGTAAGGTAAGGTCTGAAAACCCATTTCCTGGGCATCTTCCCATGAACGAACATGGTTCCTCACCAACTCAATGAGTGGTGCTACAAGTATAGAAAAATATGGGACAAACCTTTTGTAAAAGTTTGTTAAGTCATGGAAGCTCCAAATTTTCCTTATACTTGGTGGAGTGGGCCACTCAGGAATGACCGTTATTCTCTTAGGGTTCATGGGAACCCCTTGATCATTATTTAAAAAATTAAGAAAAGTAATGTAATAAAATATACCTTTTTTTGTATTTTCATGTTGATTATTCCTACCAAAACGTATGACAAACCTAAGGTGTCCCATATCAGTACCTAAGTTTGTATTGAAACTAAAAATAAGAACAAACCTACCAAATGAGTCCCTATGTACACAAATCATGAAAATGTTGGGTGCACGAGTGATTTTACAAAAGAGGGTTACACCACTCAAAACATTCATCATACCACCTATTTTAGGGATTTGGTGCCTAATAATACCTATTTTGGGCACCAACAAATCACAAGGATTTAAGCTCTTGCGAACCAAACCCTTGTCAAACAACTCCTTTACTTGAGGAATAAACTCAAGCCCAAGAGGTGTGGCAATGGTAACAAGTGTCTTTTTACAAAGGAGAAAATGTAGAGGTTGTCTAAAAGGGGAAATTTCTTTAATATTTGTCTTTATTTCAAAATTTCTTTCCTTCTTGGCTAACCTCTTGGAGGAGACACTTACCTCCTTACACTCCTCCTTAACCATTAAAGGTTGTCCTTCTTCTTGGGGTAGATTTCTTCACTAGATTCTTCCCCTTTTGCTTCTTCACTTTCACTAGAGGAAGGTGAAGTAGTAGCCTCATCTTGGCCCCTCATAATCATCTTGGTGGGGCATTGAGAAGTAATGTGTCATCTTCCAAGACATTTAAAGCACTTCATGGAGCTAGTCTTCTCTTGCATACTAGCCTTAAGGGGTTGCTTTTCTATTGTCTTCCCCTTTTCATCTTTGGGCTTAGAAGGTGTCACCCCTAAGATGCCTTGGCCTTGGTCTTTCTTTGGATAAGAGTGAGAGCCATAAGATTTTAAAGTAGACTTCCTTTTAAGTTGTTGCTCTACCCTTATTTCCCTATCTAAGTTAGCCTCTACATTGTCCTTCCCATGGAAGTATGGGAGGTTAATGTTAGCCTCTTGAGGCTTTCTTTCCTTTTCTCTCCTATGGGAGTGAGGTCTAAGATGTGACCTATTCCTTTCTTCATAATAGTCACGAAGTTCTTCACTTAGGCTCTTGTAAGAGTTATGACTACTATAGGAGGCCTGTTTTTATTTTCTTAACTCTTTTAGTATTTTCCTTCTTTCTTCCTCTATTATTTTCTCTCTTTCATCTTGACTTATTTCTTCCACTCATTTTTTCCTTTTTCTTTTCTCTCTTGTTTTTCTTTCCACAACTTAAGGGATCTCAACTCATCTAATATCTTATACAAGGGGTCCTTAGGAGTAGAACCCTCACCATTAACACTAGATGAAGAATGAAGACTCATGTTGGTTCCTAAGTTGTGGTTCTTTCTTGTTGGGGGTTTGAAAACAAAAGGTAAAAGAAACTATGGTTGAAATAGCCAAAATAAACGCTAAAAGAGGTGTGAAAGATAAGGTAAAAACTAATTAGTAAAAGGCAAGCTATCTAGGCGGTTTAACAATGGAAGGTAAAGGAAATAAGCTATGAAATGAAAGTAAGCAAGAAATGGAAACTAGGCGAATCCTAAGAGTGTTTGGATGACCACATTTAAGGTTCCCAAAAAAAAAACTCACAATCCTAAGGGAAAATTGCCTAAAATTATTACACACAAATTGAAGTAGGGTGACCTATTGGAGGCTTCCAACTTACTTCCAATGAAAGGCCTTTTTGTTACAAAATTTGAAAGCAATGAAAGTAAGTAAATTGTCAATTACAAAATTACAAAAAGGTCCTCAATTTTGGTGGTTGTTCTCTCTTTGGTGATTCACTCAATTTGGAGTGCTTCTTAGTCTATAGCTCTTAAGGTGGTTTTCCCCTTACTTCTTGACTCAAATTCTTCAAGGGATGGCACCAATCCTCCTTTTCAATTCCCTATATGGCAACTCACAAATAAGGAAACAAAGAGACAAGCAATAACCATAGACCAAAAAAATGAAATGAAAGCTAAACCAATAGAGTTTTAACAAGACAAATTTTCAAGGATTATTCAACAATTAAAGCGATGAAAAGCATATTAAAGCAAGCTAGGACTCAAAGAGAAACTTAGAATGGCTCTAGAGTAGAGTAAAAAAACTATAAAAAACAAGTTGTTTTCACACTAATTTTCAATTTAAATTCAGAACTAAGATTGGTATAAAATAGGCACCAATTATAGAACAAATTTTGAGCCAAAACAACAAGCACACTTCCCTTTCACTTTTTTTTCTTGGACACTGATTTTTCTGCCAACTTGTGTGATTTTTATTATTTTTTCCTTTAATCCAAATCACTTGGTTCTTTTTATATAACTTTGGTCCAGATGTCTAGAAAATTCAGTAAACATTTCAACTCAAAATTCGTAGTGACCAATTCCCAGTAATTTATACAAGTTTGTATGTTCAAGCTGCCAACACCAGCGATTTCAACCTAGAAATCAAAAGTGGTGTTTATGTTGCTTAAGGCTTGGATAGTTACAATTTGTGTTTGCTTATGCTCAATTATATTGAATAACACAATTCAAGAGAGCTTAAGACTTATTTTGATTCACAAATCCAGCCACAACTCAACATCACAACTCAACTTCATCACAGGCATCATGTAGGAAACTTAGAAAACAAAAAAAAAGTTCAACAAGACTACTTTTAGGAAATCATTTAGAACATGTCATGAACTAAATAACATGCATGAATTAGACTCAAAATTCAAAAGATAGGCTAAGAATGACAAGAATACATGAACAAATGTATCTAGAATTCAATCAACAAAATAAAAATTCAACACAAACTTAGAACATAATGTGACAATTATTATGACTAAACATGACTCTAAGACAACATGGATTAAGTGATTTACACTTAGATTTTTGTGGTTTTTTTCTAATCAATATTTTGGAAGAAAATTTAGATCTAAAGGCTCAGCACAAGAAGATTATGACTGAAAAATAGTAGAACCTAAAATCAACACAAAAACATGATTCAAGAGTAGATCTATAAAATTTGACCATAAAAATGCAAGAACAAGTGTAGATCTAAGATTTAATTGGTTTATTTTTTTTAATCTACTTTAAACAGCACCAAACCACAAGACAATAAAGGATATACATGGAGAATAAGATGAATAACAAGTAATTAAAGTGAATTGACCGAACAAAAAGATAGAGGAAGCAAAAGAACATCACCTAGATGAAGATGCTCTTGATACCACATGATGTACCTCCATGTGGAGCTTGTAGGCCTTGGATCTTCTTCATCAATGGATTCCTTTGCTTCTTGAAGTTTGATGGCAGTAGAATGGAGAAAGATGATGATTGGAGATGCCACTTGATGCAATCCTCCCTAGGAAGGGACCAATCACAAGAACCATGAGCAAGAGGCTCCAAGAAGATTGGGCTAGAGCTGCTGAAGAAGGCCCTAGGGTTCTCATGAACCTTAGGGTAGATTTCTGAGCCCATGGGCCAAGGTTGGGTCCAATTATCTTTGTACATATTAGACTAGGATGTCATTATATTTGGTCCTTGTATATAGGGCTCCATATTGTAGGTAGGGTACCCTAGAAATATAGGATTTTTCAGCCCTTGTATTTTTGGGCACCTGGACTAGTTTTTGTATTAGGGGTAGTTTTGTAATTTCACATGCACTAAGTGGATATTTGATGTGTGTGGCTGGAAATAAATTTAATTGAATTGGTAGAAGCCCAATCCAATTAAATTTTAGAGGGGGAGGTGAGCATTTGCTTACTACACCCCATTGCCACATCATATAGTCACACTTTGTGCATGTCCTTCATGCTTTTCATGCCTCATGACACCTAAGCACACTTAGTGGAGAATCTTGGAATTGATCTTGGATTAGTGGGCTGAACCATAACTAAAATTCACTAATCATAATTAGTGAAATTTTGGCTCCAAAGTTTGGCTCCACAAATTCAATTTCAAATTCAAGTGAAATTTGAATTTCCCTCCAATTTTGTGTGACACTTAGGCTATAAATAGAGGTCATGTGTGTGTATTTTTTTCAACTTTGATCATTTGAATATTAACTTCAGATTTCAGAGCTCCTTTTGAGCACAAAATTTCGTGCTCTTCTCTCCCTCTCCCTTCATTCATCTCCTTCTTCCTCCAAGCTCTTATCCATGGCCTCCTATGGTGGTGAGCTTCTTCTAGACTCATCTTCTCCTTGAAGTGGCGTCTCCTCTCTCTCTTCCTTCTACATTCCGCTGCCATTTATCTTCCAAGAAGCAAAGGAATCCATTGATGAAGAAGATCCTAGGCCTACAAGCTCCAATGGAGCTTGCATCATGTGGTATCAAGAGCATCTTCATCTAGGTGATGTTCTTTTGCTTCCTCTATCTTTTTGTTCGGTGAATTCTCTTTAATTCCTTGTTCTTCATCTTATTCTCCATGTATATCCTCCATTGTCTTGTGGTTTGGTGCTGTTTAGAGTAGATTCAAAAAAAAATAAACCGATTAAATCTTAGATCTACACTTGTTCTTGCATTTCTATGGTTCAAATTTTGTAGATCTACTCTTGAATCTTGTTTTTGTGTTGATTTTAGGTTCTATCATTTTTCATTCATAATATTCTTGTGCTGAACCTTAGATCTAAATTTTCTTCCAAAATATTGATTAAAAAAAAACACAAAAATCTAAGTGTAAATCACTTAATCCATGTTGTCTTAGAGTCATGTTTAGTCATAGTAATTGTCACATTATGTTCTAAGTTTGTGTTGAATTTTATTTTGTTGATTGAATTCTAGATACATTTGTTCATGTATTCTTGTCATTATTAGCCTATCTTTTGAATTTTGAGTCTAATTCATGCATGTTATTTAGTTCATAACATGTTCTAAATCAATTCCTAGAAGTAGTCTTGTTCTTGAACTCTTTTTTGTTTTCTAAGATTCCTACATGATGCCTATGATGAAGTTGAGTTGTGGTGCTGAGTTGTGGCTGGATTTGTGAATCAAATAAGTCTTAAGCTCTCTTGAATTGTGTTATTCAAGATAATTGAGCATAAGCAAACACAAATTGTAACTATCCAAGCCTTAAGCAACATAAACACTACTCTTGATTTCTAGGTTGAAATCGCTGGTGCTGGCAGCTTGAACATACAAAATTGTATAAATTACTGGGAATTGGTCACAACGATTTTTGAGCTGAAAGTTTTACTGAATTTTCTAGACATCTGGAAAAAAATTATAGAAAAAGAACCAAGCGATTTGGATTAAAGAAGAAAAATAATGAAAGAAATGAAAAGAGAAAAACATGCCTCCTATAGTAGTCATGACTCTTGCAAGAGTTTAAGTGAAGAACTTAGCGACTATTATAGAGGGCGTCATAGTTCACATACTAAACATCACTCCCAAAGAAGAGAAAAGGATAGAAGGCCTCAAGAGGTTAACATTAGCCTCCCATATTTCCATGGAAAAGATAATGTTGAGGCCTACTTAGATTGGGAAATGAAGGTTGAACAACTCTTTGCTTGCCATCATATTAGCGAAGAGAGAAAAGTTCCATTGGCTACCCTTAGCTTTCAAGGGTATGCCCTCTATTGGTGGACTTCCCTTGTTAAAGAACGAAGGATTCATGGGGATCCTCCAGTAGAGTATTGGAATGATCTTAAGAGTTCCCTTAGGAAGAGGCACATTCCCTCCTACTATGAAAGGGAGCTTATGGACAAGCTCCAAAGGCTTAGACAAGGGAGTATGAGCGTTGAAGAATATAGACAACAAATGGAACTACTCCTTTTAAGAGCTGGACTTAGGGAGGAGGAAAGAACAAGCATAGCTAGGTTCCTTAGTGGGCTCAATATGGAAGTGAGGGACAAGGTTGAACTCCTTCCATATAGGGACCTAGATGAGCTAGTCCAACTTTGTATAAGAGTGGAGCAACAACTTAAAAGAAAGCCTTCTTCAAAATCTTATGGCTCTCACTCTTATCCAAGGAAGGACCAAGCCCATGGAATTTTAGGGGCTGCACCTTCAAAACCCAAGGAAGATAAGGGTAAGACCATAGAGAAATACACCCCTAAGACTAGTTCCCAAGAAAGGACTAGCAACATTAAATGTTTCAAATGTCTTGGGAGAGGTCACATTGCCTCTCAATGCCCCACAAAGAAAACCATGATCATGAGGGGTCAAGACATTTATAGTAGTCAAGAGGAGACTACTTCTTGCTCTTCCTCTAGTGGAAGTGAAGATGAAGTAAGGGGTGAAGAGTCTAGTGAGGAAGTCTACCCCCATGAAGAAGGTGACCTCTTAATGGTTAGAAGGCTCCTTGGAGATCAATCTTGTGATCTATCTCAATCCCAAAGAGAGAACATCTTTCATACAAGATGCAAAATTTTAGATAAAACTTGTTCTCTCATTGTGGATAGTGGATCTTGTTGCAATTGTTGTAGCACAAGATTAGTTTCCAAGTTGAACCTCACTATCATTCCCCACCCAAAACCTTATAAACTTCAATGGCTCAATGAGCAAGGGGAAATGATAGTTAACCAACAAGTGAAGGTACCTTTCTCCATTGGGACATATAAGGATGAAGTTAATTGTGATATAGTTCCCATGGAGGCAGGACATATTCTTTTAGGAAGGCCGTGGCAATTTGATAGGAAGATCATTTATAATGGCCTAACTAATGAGATTACCCTCACCCATCTTGGCACTAAATTTGTGTTGCATCCTCAAACACCTTCACAGGTGGCCAAAGATCAACTAACTATGAAAGATAAGAGGGATGAGGAAGAAAAATTAGAAAAACAAAAGAAAAAGAAGGATAGTAAGGCCTTGTCTTCAAAGGCCAGGGGGAAGGAAAAAGAGGGAAAGGATTCCTCCAAGAAGATTGTTAAGAAGGAAAATCATTTTGCAACAAAAGGTGATATTAAAAGAGCACTCCTTCTTAAACAATCTTTCTACCTTCTCCTATCAAGGGAAACATCCCTTAGCACTGCCACAATTCCTACATTTGAGACCTTACCCCCAAAGGTCCAAGAACTCTTACATGAATTTGGTGATATATTTCCCAAAGAGATACCCCCTGGGCTACCTCCTTTAAGGGGAATAGAACACCAAATAGATTTAGTCCCAGGAGCAAGCCTTCCTAATAGGCCAGCCTATAGGACTAACCCTCAGGAGACTAAGGAGATAGAGTCTCAGGTTAAAGAATTGTTGGAGAAGGGCTGGGTCCAAGAGAGCCTAAGCCCATGTGCTGTGCCAGTGTTGTTGGTGCCCAAAAAGGATGGTACGTGGAGAATGTGTACAGATTGCAGGGCCATCAACAACATCACTGTAAAGTATAGGCACCCCATTCCTAGACTTGATGATTTGCTTGATGAGTTGCATGGTGCCAATATCTTTTCAAAAATTGATCTTAAAAGTGGTTATCACCAAATCAGGATGAAAAAGGGTGATGAGTGGAAAACTGCTTTCAAGACCAAGTTTGGTTTGTATGAATGGCTAGTGATGCCTTTTGGGCTCACTAATGCACCAAGCACCTTTATGAGGCTTATGCATCATGTCTTAAGGGATTTCATAGGTAGATTTGTAGTTGTTTATTTTGATGATATTTTAGTGTATAGTAGGAGGCTAGATGATCACTTAGGACATCTCAGACAAGTTCTTTCAGTCCTTAGGAAAAACACCCTCTATGCAAATATAGAGAAGTGTACCTTTTGTGTAGATAATATAGTTTTCTTAGGTTTTGTAGTTGGTAGAAATGGGGTCCAAGTGGACCCTGAGAAAATCAAGGCCATCCAAGAATGGCCCACCCCAAAAAGTGTGGGAGATATTAGGAGCTTCCATGGGTTAGCAAGCTTCTATAGAAGGTTCGTTCCTAATTTCTCTACAATTGCATCACCTCTCAATGAGCTGGTGAAGAAGAATGTGGCATTTACCTGGGGTGAAAAACAAGAGCAAGCCTTTGCTTTGCTCAAAGAAAAGCTTACTAAGGCACCTGTTCTAGCTCTTCCTGACTTTTCTAAAACTTTTGAGCTAGAATGTGATGCCTCTGGAGTGGGAGTTGGAGCTGTATTGTTACAAGGTTGGCACCCTATTGCTTATTTTAGTGAAAAACTTCATAGTGCCACCCTCAACTACCCCACCTATGATAAAGAGCTTTATGCCTTAATAAGAGCCCTCCAAACTTGGGAACATTACCTTGTTTCCAAGGAATTTGTCATTCATAGTGATCATCAATCACTTAAGTACATTAGAGGGCAAAGCAAGTTAAACAAGAGGCATGCAAAATGGGTAGAGTACCTAGAGCAATTTCCATATGTTATCAAATACAAAAAGGGAAAAACAAATGTGGTAGCTGATGCCCTCTCTAGGAGACACACATTGTTTTGCTCCCTAGGAGCTCAAATTTTAGGATTTGATAATATTAGGGACTTGTATGCTTTAGATGAACATTTCTCTCCCATTTATGAGAGTTGTGGGAAAAAGGCCCAAGATGGATTCTATTTGGCTGAGGGGTATTTGTTCAAAGAGGGAAAGCTTTGCATACCCCAAGGATCCATTAGGAAATTACTTGTGAAAGAGAGCCATGAGGGTGGGCTCATGGGCCACTTTGGGATAGACAAGACCCTTGTCTTCCTCAAAGAAAAGTTTTATTGGCCCCATATGAAGAAAGATGTCCATAAGCATTGCACTAGGTGTGTGGCTTGTTTACAAGCCAAGTCTAGGGTGATGCCTCATGGGCTATACACACCCTTACCCATCCCATCTGCACCTTGGGTAGACATTAGTATGGACTTTGTCCTTGGGCTTCCTAGAACCCAAAGAGGTGTAGACTCTATCTTTGTGGTGGTGGATAGGTTTAGCAAGATGGCACACTTTATACCATGCCACAAGGTGGATGATGCTTCCCACATCTCAAAACTCTTTTTCAAGGAAGTTGTGAGACTCCATGGTTTGCCTAGGACCATTGTGTCAGATAGAGATGCTAAGTTCCTTAGCCACTTCTGGAAAACCTTATGGGCTAAGTTAGGAACTAAACTTCTTTTCTCTACCACTTGTCATCCACAAACTGATGGGCAAACAGAGGTAGTGAATAGGTCTTTATCCACCCTTTTAAGGGCTCTTCTGAAAGGCAACCATAAGTCTTGGGATGAGTATCTTCCTCATGTAGAATTTGCCTACAACAGGGGGGTTCATAGAACCACCAAGCAGTCCCCTTTTGAGGTTGTCTATGGGTTCAATCCCCTAACACCGTTAGACCTCATTCCCCTCCCACTGGACACTTCTTTTATACATAAAGAAGGGGAATCTAGGTCAGAATTTGTAAAGAAGATGCATGAGAGGGTTAAGAACCAAATAGAGAACCAAACAAAGGTGTAGTCAACTAAAGGCAATAGAGGAAGAAAAGAGATAGTTCTTAATGAGGGTGACTGGGTTTGGCTCCATCTTAGGAAGGATAGATTCCCTACTAAAAGGAAATCCAAGCTTAGCCCTAGAGGGGATGGACCTTTTCAGGTTTTGGAGAGGATCAATAACAATGCCTATAGGTTGGACCTCCCAGAAGAGTATGTAGTCAGCACCACTTTTAACATTTCTGATTTAACTCCTTTTGCAGGTGGAGCTGATATTGAGGAGGAGGAACTAACAGATTTGAGGTCAAATCCTCTTCAAGGGGAAGGGGATGATGCAATCCTCCCTAGGAAGGGACCAATCACAAGAACCATGAGCAAGAGGCTCCAAGAAGATTGGGCTAGAGCTGCTGAAGAAGGCCCTAGGGTTCTCATGAACCTTAGGGTAGATTTCTGAGCCCATGGGCCAAGGTTGGGTCCAATTATCTTTGTACATATTAGACTAGGATGTCATTATATTTGGTCCTTGTATATAGGGCTCCATATTGTAGGTAGGGTACCCTAGAAATATAGGATTTTTCAGCCCTTGTATTTTTGGGCACCTAGACTAGTTTTTGTATTAGGGGTAGTTTTGTAATTTCACATGCACTAAGTGGATATTTGATGTGTGTGGCTGGAAATAAATTTAATTGAATTGGTAGAAGCCCAATCCAATTAAATTTTAGAGGGGGAGGTGAGCATTTGCTTACTACACCCCATTGCCACATCATATAGTCACACTTTGTGCATGTCCTTCATGCTTTTCATGCCTCATGACACCTAAGCACACTTAGTGGAGAATCTTGGAATTGATCTTGGATTAGTGGGCTGAACCATAACTAAAATTCACTAATCATAATTAGTGAAATTTTGGCTCCAAAGTTTGGCTCCACAAATTCAATTTCAAATTCAAGTGAAATTTGAATTTCCCTCCAATTTTGTGTGACACTTAGGCTATAAATAGAGGTCATGTGTGTGTATTTTTTTCAACTTTGATCATTTGAATATTAACTTCAGATTTCAGAGCTCCTTTTGAGCACAAAATTTCGTGCTCTTCTCTCCCTCTCCCTTCATTCATCTCCTTCTTCCTCCAAGCTCTTATCCATGGCCTCCTATGGTGGTGAGCTTCTTCTAGACTCATCTTCTCCTTGAAGTGGCGTCTCCTCTCTCTCTTCCTTCTACATTCCGCTGCCATTTATCTTCCAAGAAGCAAAGGAATCCATTGATGAAGAAGATCCTAGGCCTACAAGCTCCAATGGAGCTTGCATCACCACTTCAAGGAGAAGATGAGTCAAGAAGAAGCTCACCACTACAGGAAGCCATGGATAAGAGCTTGAAGGAAGGAGAAGATGAGTTGAGGGAGAGGGAGAGAAGGAGCACGAAATTTAGTGCCTCAAATGAGGTCTGAACTTTGAAGTATAATTCTCAAAATGATCAAAGTTGAAAAAATGCACACACATGGCCTCTATTTATAGCCTAAGTGTCACACAAAATTGGAGGGAAATTTGAATTTCTATTCAAATTTTACTTGAATTTGAAATTAAATTTGTGGAGCCAAAATTTCACTAATTATGATTAGTGAATTTTAGCTATGGTTCAGCCCACTAATCCAAGATCAAGTCCAAGATTCTCCACTAATTGTGCTTAGGTGTCATGAGGCATGTAAAGCATGAAGGACATGCATCAAGTGTGACTATATGATGTGGCAATGGGGTGTAGCAAGCAAACGCTCACCTCCCCCTTTAAAATTTAATTAGATTGGGCTTCTCCCAATTCAATTAAATTTATTTACCAACACACACATCAAATATTCACTCAATGCATGTGAAATTACAAAACAACCTCTAATACAAAAACTAGTCTTGGTGCCTTAAAATACAAGGGCTGAAAAATCCTACATTTCAAGGGTACCCTACCTACATTATGGAGCCCTAAATACAAGGCCCAAAAGTAATGAAACCTTAATCTAATATGTACAAAGATAAGTGGACTTGTACTTAGCCTATGGGCCCGAAATCTACCCTAAGGCTCATGAGAACCCTAGGGCCTTCGCTTGCATCTCTGACCCAATCTAATTGGAGTCTTCTATCCAATGCCCTTGCGGGGTAGGATTGCTTCAAGGTCCTTCCAAGAATGGACTTGGGAAGGTTCAAGATTAGTGTACCATGTGATAGCTGCCCCTGTAAGGCTCTCTTGAAAGAAATGCATCAGAAGTTTTTCCTCTTTCGCGTATGCTCCCATCTTCTGACAATACAGTTTTCGGTGATTCTTGGGGCAAAAGGTCCCCTTGTATTTATTGAAATCCAGCACTAGGTACAACTCTGCCATGTTAGCAAAAGCATGATCTTCACCTCTTTCAATGGCCCTGAGCCTTTCCTCAATATGATCCAATTTCCCTTTTTCCGCCATAGCATGAGGGACTCTCCCCGCCACAAAATGCAAGGGTTGTGGTTGTGAGCGAAACTGAGGTTCCTCCAAAGTGTTTTGCTAGGGTACACCATTAATTGCTTGCCCCTCAATGGCGTATCCGAGGTAAGGCTCGAAGTCAGCTAGATTGTGGTAGGGTATTTCATGTGCCTCCCTCATGGGTTGAGAGACATGTGCATGATCAGATTGAGGTTGTTGGCTCTCAATGAGTATAGGATTGGAGTTATTGATATTCTCATCAGGAGTGTGCACCACATTGGGTGGTGTATAGTTGGGAGGCAAGCCATATGGTGGGAAGGCATGCTTGTTCTGAACTTGCACAAAATGGGGGCCACCCGTACTTCCCAATTCTTTGCCTACCATACCCAAGATGGGATGATTTATTTGGTTGAGGCCAGATGGGGGAGTCGAGTCCACCTCAGCAACAACGCTGGTAGTAGCAACTACAGCCGCATTGATCTCCATTATCTTCTTCATGCTCATCACGGCCTCCATCATTGTGGTCATTTGCTCTTTCAGGGCCTCTATGTCGGCCTTCATTCGCTCTTGTACCTCCTTTATTTCACTCATTACTCTGGCTCTCTAGCATGCATTTGATAAGGGCGTCGTAAAGCACATTCTTTCCTTTTGATAACAATGATTATAGTTCTGATTTCAAGGAAAGAATGCAATGACCAATGCCACGAATGTGAAAAGAAAAATAAGCATGGATGCATGTGAATGATGCATTCTTGAAGTATTGCAAATTTTACACAGGACATGGGCTTGAATCAATTTAGATTTTCATTAAAACAACATGGTCCATCATATCTTTTCAAAGTGAAACTGGAAAGAACACATGGACGTCAATAGTCCTCAAATCCTTTTTTTTTTGTAAATTGGCACAATTATGTGTTGGTAGTAGACAAAGAAACAATGTAACTCGATCCATCTTTTGCCCCAACTTTCACAAGCTGGTTACTCCATACTTGACCTTGACTTGATGAACCTTTCCTTAAAAACATGTGCTTGGTTCAACCCCATAATCCAAGGAAAATAAATTTTGATTGGCAATGCTTTCAGCAACCTATCATAGAGATGAATGACTCGGGCATACTTATGCTATGCATGGCAAATGCAATTATGAGATTGACATGAGATGCCTTAGGAACCACCATTTTCCTAGTTAACCATGCATTAGGTACCATGTTCACATGATTTTCAATCATTTTTTCTTTCTTCTCCCCTTTTTTTTAGGAGAGATGGGTGTATAATCCCAACAAGGTTGGTCTATAGCCATTATCACGGTACCCAACACATGTAACTAAGAATGTGGCATAAACCTTCATTCTTCATTGTTGTCGCAACCTACCCTTCGGCGGGAGGGCGACGCGTGACTCGCGGGATGCGTGTTCCACGAAAGGAATACGCGCGGAGTCGCCACCAACGTTTATTTGAGGAAAACGTCGGAAAAACTGGAAAAGACGCGATCTACGAACTTTTAAGTGAAAGGTTCGGGAGTTGTATTTACGCACGGGGAAGGTATTAGCACCCCATACGTCCATCCCAAGGGACGGCAGCCTTTAATCGAATGTGCAAACGTGACTTTGGTTTTTATGTTCCCTTTTATGTCCTTATATCCTTTATACCCTTTTTATATTTTTCCTTTTTTGTGGTCGACAAGGGTGTTTCCCTTTGCTCCTACGTATTCCTCAATTTGTGATGAGGAAATCAGACCTACGTAGTTCTTTTTTTATCAAGTGATTCCTTTTTTACTTAAGAGGTGATCATTTTAAGGCGTTGGACCTTAAAAACGATCCATTTTACTTAGTAAGAAATTGAAATGACAAACTTCAAAAACCTATTTTTGTGGACGAGCTTGACTAGGCGAGTTGATTTTAGCCTTAGTTTCACCTTAGTTATTAGTCAATTCGATTAAGAATGAGAAATCTCAAAGAGAAAATGTCTGGTTGATTTTCCGCTTTATTTTACTAAAAGGTATATTTTTGTTATTATATTACTATTTTATCCCTTTTTTTGATTTCCAACGTGGTTACGGCACGACCGAACGGTCGGAATTTATCTTAACCAAAGTTTACGGATCATACAATTCAAACGTTCGGTGGAAATTTATTTTATTTTTAAGTTAAGCGAGAAATGACTTAAGTAAAATGGCTTAAGCACGTCAAAAGGGGGTATAAAAAGTAAATGAAATGAGAATAAAAATACACGAAACACAATGTGGACCACCATGGGTACATAGAATGAATCGAAAAGCTTGGTTCGAGATACTTACCCGTTGAAGATCGAAGAACGATGAAGAACGAATGAAGAACGTCGAAGAACGGTTGAAACCTTTGCGAAATTCTTCACGGAAAACGTTACGGAAACATTTCGGAAGCGCCTCGGCTTAGATTTTCTTCACGGAAACAATTTTTCCAAGCAAATTCGAAAGAGAGAAGTGCCTAAGGGACTGAACCCTTTTCTTCTTCACTTCCTCCCCTATTTATAGCAAAATAGGGGAGATGCTTGCCGCCCAGCTCGCCTCCAGAAGCAACAGCCTTCTGGAGGAATATTCTGGAGGGCCCAAGTAGGCCTGGGTGCTATTTGCACCCCCATTTTTACTAAGCACACCCCCCTCTGCTTTTTTTGGTGATTCTTTTTTCGTAAAGTTATGGAAACTTACGAATTTCGTAACGATACTTGTTTTCTTTCCGTAATGTTACGGAACCTTGCGGATTACATAATCATCCCCTTTTTGACTTACGGAATGTTACGGAACCTCACTAATTATGCAACGATGCTTCCATTTGATTTCCGGTGTGTCACGGAAACTTACGGATTGTGCATCAATATATTTTTTTTGGTTTTCCGGCATGTCCTGGAATTTCACAAATTGCCTAATGATGGGTGCCAAACACCTCACAAGGACCAAAGAAAGGTCGCATGTCATCAAGCAAAGATCCCCGGACGAAATTAGGGTATGACAGTTGCCCCTCTTTACTTGTCTTTTATTGGAGATAAAAGGAAAGTAAAGATAAGACACTAATTTCGTTCCTCTCGATTGACGAGAGTCGCGGGTGACCATAAAATCTCTGCATGCAAATGACTTGTTGTTCCCGAGGGAACAAAAGGTGCAGAAGACGATGTCAGTCTCTGCATGCTATCAAGCGTTCTGTCTTACAGATAGCAAAAGAATGTTTATACGGATAACCACTCGGGTATTTCCGCCCGTCAGCGTGACTCAAAAGTTAGTATGACAGATCTTGTGAGTGCGGAAGATGATGTAAATCTCCGCGTGTCATCGGGCCCGCCGCCTCTGGATGACAAAGCGTGCAGAATGACCAAATTTTGTCTCTGCGTGCCATCGGACACGACTGTGTCTGAATGGCAAAGGGGTGCGGAATGACCAAATTTTGTCTCCGCGTGTCATCGGGCCCGCCGCCTCTGGATGACAAAGGGTGCAGAATGACCAAATTTTGTCTCTGCGTGCCATCGGACACGACTGTGTCTGAATGGCAAAGGGTGCGGAATGACCAAATTTTGTCTCCGCGTGCCATCGGGCCCGCCGCCTTTGGATGACAAAGGGTGCAGAATGACCAAATTTTGTCTCTGCGTGCCATCGGACACGACTGTGTCTGAATGGCAAAGGGGTGCGGAATGACCAAATTTTGTCTCCGCATGCCATCGGGCCTGCCGCCTCTGGATGACAAAGGGTGCAGAATGACCAAATTTTGTCTCTGCGTGCCATCGGACACGACTGTGTCTGAATGGCAAAGGGGTGCGGAATGACCAAATTTTGTCTCCGCGTGTCATCGGGCCCGCCGCCTCTGGATGAAAAAGGGTGCAGAATGACCAAATTTTGTCTCTGCGCGCCATCTGACACGACTGTGTCTGAATGGCAAAGGGGTGCGGAATGACCAAATTTTGTCTCCGCATGTCACATGACCTCAGGGTCAGTATGACAGATCTTGTGGGGTGGCCGACAAAAGCAAGGCTCTTGCTCCTACGTATCCTCCAATGAGGAACTCAGACCTACGTAGTTCTAGATAACTTGTGAGACTTGAAAAAGTCTCCACCGGAAGATGCTGACATCTCCGGAAAGGGCGCAGATGACCACATTGGCCTCTGCTCATCAATCACACTTGGGGTCACTGAACGACGAGGTGCGGATAACCGTAAGGTGTCTCCGCGGGTTACCAGCTCTTGGGTCATGACAGCAAAAGGTGGTGTGGTCGACAAAAGCAAGGTTGTTGTTCCTACGTATCCTCCAATGAGGAACTCAGACCTACGTAGTTCTGGATAACTTGTGAGACTTGAAAAAGTCTCGGTGTTTTCTCCACTAAAATGCAAACATGCTTTAGCAAAGAGACAAATATTCCAACTGATTAGAGCAGTATATGCTTTTTTTGAGTGAAAAACAATGCGTCCACCGGGGAAGGAGAGTATGTTGATGAAATCCCCCATAACCATAAATGAGATTTTGGATGTTTAGCATTTCATTTCTAAATGACCATTTAGAGGAAACACTGGGTTCGACAAAATAGAAGAAAATCACTCAAAGTGTATCAATCTCGCACAGGTAAGTGTTTCATCCTAATTCTGAACCATAGATATGTCATGACTTGATTTTGCAATTTATTTCCTATCAAATCAAAAATTACATGCGTGATCATGGATCAATAGGACTTCCCTTGGGAATGGGTTCTTTTGATGGGTTTTTCGGCTTTTGTGTGTTTTTGGCTTTTGATTTTTTTGTTGGCTTTTTCCTTTTCTGTTTTTGTTTAGTGCGGGGCGAAAAAGTCGCTAGCGCACAGGATTTTGGTTGGTAATCAAAGGGAGAAGACCACTTTTAGGTCATGGTTTCCTTTTCTTTCTTTTGTTCATTTGGTGACAATTCTGTATTGTTCAGATATCATCTGGTCAAAAGACCTTTCTGCACATTTCTTCTAGTTTCTTTGATCATGAACTTTCTTCTTTTTTACTTCTCTTTTTTCTTTCTCCCATTCTTTGATTGGGAATTTTCTTTCTTTTCTTTTTGCTTTCTCCCACTCTTTGATTGGGAATTTCCTTTCCTCTCTTTTTTCCTTTGATTGGAAATTTTCCTTCTCTCCTTTTTTGCTTCCTCTTTGATTGGAAATTTTCCTTCTCCTTTTTCCTTTGATTGGAAATTTTCCTTCTCTTCTTTTTTTTGCTTCCGAGGGTAAGGATTGGCATTCTCACCCTGGGTCAAGGTTTGTGGTGAGTCAGGATTTTGGCTCAAAGCTTGTAGAATGGCTAGACATGATACATGTCAGGGTTTGGTTTGGTTCAAAGCTTGTAGAATGGCTAGACATGATACATGTCAGGGTTTGGTTTGGTTCAAGGATAAAAGGGATGCCCCACATTATTTCCATGACACAAATGCAAAAATGATGATTTGGAAACTTCATGCAAAACTGGTCATGCATGCACCTATGTGGACACTCAAGTGTCAAATTTTTATGGTCATGTGATGCTAGGGCTCAGGATTCATTTCCTCTATTTTAAATTAACCCAATGTTTCCAAAATATGTTCATTTATCAATTTGTGCATTCATCCGAGTCCATTTCGGGCGTCCGGGGAAATTTCACAGCATTCACCCTTCAGGTGTAGACACATTTTTCAAAAATTGGTTATGATCAATGAATTTTTTTTCAAAGAAAAGTTGGAAATCATCTCTTTTCAAAAGCATGTCGGTTTTTCAGCTAGACAACTTATTTTTTCTCTTTCCACCTTTTTTCTTACTTGCTTTCTTTTTCCTTATTTGCTCTCTTTTTCTTTACTTGCTCTCTTTTCCATTTCATTTTTTTCTTTTCTATTTTTATTTTTATCATGATTTTTTTTGTTTGTTTTACATATATTTTATTGGACGATGTTCCTAAATGAAGAACTCTACACGGTTCCATAATTTCAAACATCATTGATAGTAATGATATAAACACTAACGCAACAATCCAAACAAAAATGTATGCGCTGTACAAATGACAATCGAAACAACAAAAACAAACATTAGTCTCTCAAGTCAAAACAATAACATAACATAAAAATGATAAAAGAAATATGAAAGAAAAACATGAATCTGGGGATCTCCCGGTCATGTATCTCCACTCCCTCCCAAGAAGTCAAGCAAATCGGCCATCTCCTCATCCTAGTGGGCCTCTTCTCCATCGCTGGGAGCTTCTGGGGGTGCCTCTCCTGCTTGGGCCTCGGGCCAATCTCTGGGCCATGCGACCTCTGCCCTGAACTGGTCTGGAGTAGGGCATGAAAAAGAAGCGAAGCCCTGGCTCTACATGCTGAGGCTCATCTGGTACAGACAATCATGGGTCTGTACATGTGCTCGGTGGTTGGCCGCCTGCTGGCGAACCAAATGCCGTAAATACTGCTCCATGTCAAATGCCCCAGCCTGGCCAGCCTGATGAGGTGGTGGTGGCGCGCCTGCGGCCTGTGGAGCATCACCCTGAGCCTGTCTCTGGGTACAGTACTTCTCAATAAAAGCTCGGGTGATGGGCGGCCGAATCACCTTGGTAGGTGCAACGGGGACTCCGAACGACTGGCAGAGTCCTGTGATCAGTGCGGGAAATCCCAGGGCCCTGTTGGACTTATCTGGATCCAAAGGGTGCCTGGTAGGCGCCATACCTGCAAAAATATAAATGGCATCAGCGATTAATTGAGCCACATGGACGCTCATCCACGTCAGGATGGCGTACACCAGCTGACACTTCGGCAGGAGGAGGTCGGAATTATGATCGCTGGGCAGGATGTTGCTGAGGAGCATCGTCATCCATATCTGGGTCAGGGTGGTCATGTTGGTGCGCATGATTCGCACTCGCCTCCCTGCAGCAGTCCGGGCAAAATCCTGCCCCGGTATACATAGCAGCTGGGCGATGGCCTCCTCATCGAACCCATCAGACCGGTTCCTCCTCTGGCCATACTCACATTCCTGGCCCTCTTCCAACACCAACGGATATCCCAGGAGCTGGCCGATAGCGTCGGCATCAAACGGGATCCACTGACCCCTTACCCAGGATCTCATGTCACGCACGCCCTCCTCTGTTGGCCAAGCATTGGCATAAAACTCAAGGACTATTTCTGGATCGAACTTGGCCATGGGAGTAACCAGTGATGTCCATCGCCGGCGCCCTATTTCCTCCTGGAAATCAGTATACTCGTCGTCCCTGAGCTGGACGCGTCGCTCCCGGAGAAACGACCATCCCTTGATGGCCTCGAAGCTCTGCTGGTGTACAGCGCTCCTAAAGCGGTGACTGTCATACTCCGGAGCGGAACTAGTTCCTTCGGCCGCCTTGTCCTTCCTGGACCTCTTTGAGGCAAGCTTCCTCGGGGCCATTCCTGCGAAGGCAAACATTTGGAAAGTTAGTTTTACCAAGAAATGCTACCCTTAAAACAAAAATGGCATACAACCTCCTCCAATAAATACAAACATCAATGGAAATTTAGAGCAAGCTTATGCGCATACTTCTTTACGAACGTTCACTTGCACAAGACATTCTTATAACTAAGAAAAATGCACCCATATACAATCAAGGCACCTTCGTTACCAAGATTATTTACATGTACTTCCAAGGTGTATTTGTTACCTACATCACATGCACTTCCTTGGCTAAATTTACATACATGCATACTCAAAGCATTTGGGGTACCAAATATTGCACATGTGCACATTCCGGTATTTCTAATATTTACGCATATACAAACTTTGTGATGAATCTTGGCTATCTACACAATAAGGTGATACATTTCATGCTTTATTCAAGTGTTTTTGCTACCTAAAGCCGCATGCGAATTCAAGTATATTTCCTTTTGCTGACTAAAATTAAAAGGTATTTTTTTGTAATGTATTTTCTTTACATAACATGCAATATGTATATATTTTTTGTGAGACATTTTGACTACCCAAAATTTCATGTACATACACCCTAGTATTTTGCTACCACACCCAAAGTGTAAATTGCCAAAGGTATTTTGCTACCTATTTTAAACTTACACATTTATGATGAGTAAAATTCCTAAACATCTAGGCGTAGGGAAATTATTGTAGCGTGGCTCATAGCTGATTGCTGGCCAAAAAGAGAAACTTTACCCAACATGTACCACCTCTTGTGTTCTTTTGCATAAAAACTTTGATTCCTAGGCCTAGGATATATGTGGGGCAATTACTCTAGCCTTTTTCGGGAATGAATGCATGTCCCAAAAAATAGAAAATATGTGCAAACCAAAATGCCCCATGGGTTGTTTCCTTACAAAAGTCACGCGCTAATGCCATTGAGGCATTTCACCGAACACTTGGTGGGCACGCGTTTAGGTATCAATAGCAAGAGAATGGGGACAATGTGGCATGTCCCATTGTTTCAAAATGCATTATAGGCCTAGGGCCATCCCATACAAACCCCCAATCCAACCCAATCAAGCAAGAAAACAAACCAAAATTGCCCCACATATTGAGCACATTCCCACATTTTAGAGTACCAAAAGGAGATCAAAATACACCAATGAAAAGCTAGAAAGCTTAGGGATAGAATACTTACTTGTTGATGATGAACAAAAGCGCGAAACGGAATCAAAAAATGCGAAAAATGATGACCCTAGGGCTGCAAACTCGTCAATCCCGTGGGTATGGCTTTTGAAAGGGGGGGAAAAGAAGTTTTTGAATGCAAAAACGTCCCCCCTTTCGTCATTCTTATCATTTGGTGCAGGGGTGGCTCACCCAGGCGAGCTAACCTGCATTTTTTTTTTTTTTTGAGAGGAACATTAACCATGTCCCCTCCTTCCTTATGGTTTAGCGTCTTGCTTAACTTGAACTTACTTAAGTTAGAGTTAGGCGTTGATTACTTATTTTTAAAACAAACAAATAGTAAGACAACTGCGAATACAAAGGATACGGGGCTGCCTTTCAGCGACGTTCTCTGCTTGTCTAGCACAGAGAAAGGGCAACGATCAGTCGGTCGTGACCTCATCCCCACTTGCATCCGTTCCTAAGTACCTGCAAGTAATAAACAACCAGGTTCGGCCAATCTTGACCGCGTCATTGTCTTACCTTGATTGGTTTCTGCTGTCCACATTTGGTCCTCACCCCAGAAGGTAGCTCAAGATGATCCTGCCCCTGTCTTACCACAACAATATGCATGCGTATGCGTATGCATGAATGTTTTCAAACGCAGCGAATCTTAGCAAAAGTTGGTTTAGGTTCAATTTTAATTAAGCGCTTGGGGCATCCCACGAACTGAGCGGAAAGGCTCAGGTGATCACAAATCAAATGCAAGGTTTGAAACCAACGTGAGGACTAAAGTCTCAAATCCATGTTCATTTCTTTGAAAGATTGTAACGAGAGATACAGCAGACTGGAAATCCCTGGGGGAAATCCAGAAAACGCATAAAGATAAAGAACATGCTGCGACATCCTTAATTGCCCCAGCTTCTAAGCATAATATCGCTTGACGACATCAGAATTCACGGGTGAAGGTAACTCTTCACCATCCATGTTGGTAAGCACCAGGGCTCCTCCGGAGAAAGCCCTCTTCACAACAAAAGGCCCTTCGTAGTTCGGGGCCCATTTCCCTCGATTGTCCTTGACAGCATGGGACATTTTCTTTAGCACAAGGTCTCCCTCATGGAACTTGCGCAGACGTACTTTCTTGTCGAATGCATTCTTCATTCTTTGCTGATATAAGCGCCCATGACTCATGGCCGTTAAGCACTTACCCTCAATGAGGTTGAGCTGGTCATAGCGCATTTGAGCCCACTCTGATTCCTTTAATCCGGATTCTGCCAAGATCCTTAATGACGGGACTTCCACCTCAAACGGTAACACAGCCTCCATCCCATATACCAATGAGAACGGCGTTGCCCCAGTTGACATTCGCACTGAAGTTCGGTAACCGTGTAACGCGAATGGGAGCATTTCGTGCCAATCCTTGTATGACACGGTCATCTTTTGGATAATCTTTTTGATATTCTTATTGGCCGCTTCCACGGCTCCATTCATCTTTGGCCGGTAGGGTGTGGAATTGTGATGTTGGATTTTAAACTCCTCGCACATTTCCCCCATCATCTTGTTATTCGGGTTGGTGCCGTTGTCCGTGATAATCTTCCTTGGCAAACCATATCGGCAGATGATCTCTTTCTTAATGAACCTAACCACTACACCCCTCGTGACACTGGTATAGGAAGCCGCCTCGACCCACTTGGTGAAATAATCTATCGCTACGAGGATGAAGCGATGACCATTCGAGGCCTTGGGCTCAATGGCCCCGATGACATCTATTCCCCACATGGAGAAAGGCCAAGGGGCGGACATGACATTCAGAGGATGTGGTGGGGCATTGACATTATCTGCGAACACTTGACATTTGTGGCATTTCCTCACATGGACACAACAATCACTTTCCATGGTAAGCCAGTAATAACCTGCTCCTAGGATCTTCCTGGCCATAGCATGCCCGTTGGCATGCGTTCCAAACGAGCCCTCATGGACTTCCTCGATCATGTGATTTGCCTCCCTGGCATCCACACACTGCAGGAGTGTCATGTCGTGATTTCTCTTATACAGTATGCTTCCGCTCATGAAGAAACCGGCTGCCAACCTTCTCAATGTCCTCTTATCATTGTCAGCAATCTCTGGCGGGTATTCTTTGCTTACGACATATCGCTTGATGTCGAAATACCAAGGCTTTCCGTCCCGTTCCTCTTCTACTTGGCAACAATGCGCAGGTTTGCCACGACACCAAAATTCGATGTAGGGTAGATCCCCGTGCGGTGTTAGCTGGAACATAGAAGCCAAAGTAGCAAGTGCATCCGCCATTTGATTTTCCTCGCGGGGAACATGATGGAAGGAGATCTCATCAAAGGTCTTAGCCAATTCCTTGATATAGGCTTTGTAGGGTATCAGCTTGGGATCTCTAGTTTCCCATTCCCCTCTCAGCTGATGGATTACCAATGCCGAGTCACCGTACACCTTGAGTAGTTTGACATTGGAGTCAATCGCTGCCTGGACGGCTAGGGCACATGCTTCATATTCGGCCATGTTGTTGGTGCAGTCGAATCCTAGCCTGGCTGCGAAGGGTACACATTGATTGTCCGGAGAAACCAATACTGCCCCAACGCCATGACCTAGAATGTTTGACGCTCCGTCAAACCATACGGTCCATTTGTCCCGATCTTCGTCCAATTTTTCCTCAAACAAGGCCATGATGTCCTCATCCGGGAATTCAGGATGCATGGGCTGATAGTCGTTAAGAGGCTGTTGAGCCAAATAATCTGCTAAGGCGCTTCCTTTTATCGCCTTTTGGGTGACGTAGACTATATCAAATTCGGATAGCAGGACTTGCCACCGGGCGATTCGTCCCGTGAGAGCTGGCTTTTCAAAGATGTACTTAACCGGGTCCATCTTGGATATCAACCAGGTAGTATGGCTCAGCATGTACTGCCTTAGGCGATGGGATGCCCATACTAAAGCACAACACGTTCTTTCGAGCAAGGAGTAATTCATCTCACAGGTCGTGAACTTCTTACTTAGGTAGTAAACAGCACGCTCTTTCTTCCCGGATTCGTCATGTTGCCCCAGCATACACCCCATTGACTCGTCCAAGATTGTCATGTACAAAATGAGAGGCCTTCCAGGTACTGGTGGCATAAGCACGGGAGGATTCATAAGACACTTCTTGATCCTTCCAAAAGCTTCTTGGCAATCCTCATTCCAGCGATCAGTTTGGTTTTTGCGTAAGAGCTTGAACAACGACTCACAAATGGCGGTGAGCTGCGATATGAATCTGGCAATATAATTCAAGCGTCCCAGGAAACCTCGGACTTGCCTCTCTATACGGGGTTCTGGCATCTCAAGGATAGCCTTCACCTTTTCGGGGTCTACCTCTATCCCTTTCTGGCTTACAATGAAACCAAGCAATTTCCCTGATTTGACCCCAAAGGTACACTTAGCGGGGTTCAACCTTAATTGATATTTCTTAAGCCTTTCGAACAACTTCCGCAGGTTGACAAGGTGTTCTTCCTCGGATTTAGATTTAGCAATTATGTCGTCCACGTAGACCTCGATCTCTTGATGCATCATCTCATGGAACAAAGCTACCATGGCCCGTTGATAAGTTGCCCCAGCATTCTTGAGTCCAAAGGACATCACCTTGTAACAGAACGTCCCCCACAGGGTGACGAAAGTAGTCTTTTCCATATCCTCGGGCGCCATCTTTATCTGATTGTAACCAGAGAAACCGTCCATGAAGGAAAATAAAGCGAAATTGGCCGTGTTATCTACGAGGATATCGATGTGTGGTAAAGGAAAATTGTCCTTGGGACTGGCCCGATTCAGGTCCCGATAATCCACACACATTCGTACTTTCCTGTCTTTCTTAGGGACCGGTACGATGTTGGCAACCCATTCTGGGTACCGAGCGACGGCCAGAAAACCAGCGTCAAATTGCTTCTTCACTTCTTCTTTTATCTTCAAGGATGTTTCGGGCTTCATCCTTCTCAGTTTCTGTTTTACCGGGGAACACTCGGGATTTAGAGGTAATCGGTGCTGTACAATGTTAGAACTCAAACCAGGCATATCTTGGTATGACCAAGCAAAGATGCCTTGGTAGTCTTTTAGCAGGATTATTAATTCTTCACGGATAGGTGCGGTAATACCTGTGCCTATCTTTACTTCCCTTTTTCCACTGCCAATTCCTAAGTCTACCAGCTCTGTTTCTTCTTGATGAGGCCCCATTTCTTGGTCCTCATGGGCGACCATTCTTTCTAATTCTGGGGGAAGTCTCACATCCTCGTTTCCTTCATCTTCCGTTTGATTCTTTTCTTGCTCGAAGTTGATAAGCGGGTCCCAGGTATTAGTACCTTCGGGGGACTCGTCATTGGATCTGCTGTTTCAGAAAAAGAAGTGAACATGCAAATGAATGAGAACGGGTAGAGACGTAGGAACAGATGAAGAAAGATCCTTGTATTATAAATTCAAAAACAAAAGACACAAAGCCTTAACAAAAGGAAAAACTCTAAAGCCTAGGCCCAACTATAGAGCTTTTAAAACCGTAAAGGTTTACATTATGCTCGTTGCGTAAATGCCGGGGCGTTCCTCCACTCGCCAATTTCCCAGCTGGAAATCAGGAGGGCATGGTCGTACCAAATCCAATGTACTCGGAACATCATCTTCGCATATCGCGACCACTTGACCTTTGTCTCCCAGACCCGCGCTTATAAAGCTTCTACTTATGTGGCAGGGCGGGCTTCCTTCACTTTCTTGTCTCCAACGCGAGCTTTGACCACCGCTCTTCCTTCCCGTGATGCTTCTCTTCACATCCGCCTGAGTGGGCTTATAGCCTAAACCATACTTCCCACGATTTCCTTTGGCATTTATCAGGCTAGTTATGCCGCCGTTGTCCTTGCCTAAACCCATTCCGGGTTCGTAACCGTTCCCTAACATAACTCGGGCCATCATTACTGCTGCATCGGACAGGCAAGGCTGCCCAGAGAAGGAGTCCACGGAGGAAATGCTGACCACCTCAAAAGACTGGAAAGCGGTTTCTAACGATTCTTCTGCGGCTTCCACATAAGGCATAAAGGATGGGCAGCTCACCAAGATGTCTTCCTCGCCTGACACGATGACCAAATGCCCCTCCACTACGAATTTCAACTTTTGGTGGAGTGTAGAGGGCACAACTCCCACTGAGTGGATCCACGGGCGCCCCAACAGACAGCTGTAGGGGGGGGTTAATATCCATTATTTGGAAGGTGACTTGACAGGTGTGAGGGCCTATTTGTACTGGGAGATCGATCTCTCCCCTAACCTCTCGGCGAGTGTCGTCGAAGGCACGAACCACCATTGAACTCGGCTTTAAGTGGGAAGCATTGAATGGTAATTTCTCCAAAGTGCTCTTAGGCATCACGTTTAAACTGGAACCATTATCGATGAGCACCTTGGCTACGATATGGTCCATACACTTGACTGATACATGTAAAGCCTTATTATGCCCTCTCCCCTCGGCGGGGATTTCTTCTTCGGCGAAGGCAAGATAGTTGTTGGCAGTGATATTGTTGACTAGCCCTCCGAAACCTTCTACCGAGATATCTTGGGCCACATGGGCCTCGTTCAGAACCTTTACTAGTAGAGCCCGATGAGGCTCGGAGCTCATAAGTAGCTCCAATAGCGAGACCCTAGCCGGAGTTTTGTTGAGCTGTTCGATAACCTTGAATTCGCTCTGCTGAATTATACGGAGGAACTCGCTGGCTTCCTCTAGCAACACCTCCTTTTTACCATCCTTTTTCTCCGGAAGGCCTTTTGCCGGAATATCTTTATTCGAAGCGTGGGGTGCTTCGCCATCTTGTTCCTCCACCACTTTTCCTTTTCCTTTGACGTCCGCGGGTTGGACTGGTAAGTCCGGAGGCGCGAACACATGACCACTACGGGTCACACCACTCAGTCCCGTGATATTTGTTACTTTAGCCGACAACGAGCTGACGTCGATGGCTTCTTCTTCCTTCTCCCTCGGAGGTGTATATCTCCATGGTACTGCGTGGCTACTTTGGTATGGGAAAGGAACAGGTTTAGCTGCTAAGGGGTGTCCGGGCTTTTGCGAAGCTGCGCTTTTAGTGAAGTATATCACCAAGGGTTTGGGCTTCGCAACACTGCTCCCATCCGTGGACTACATGCATATATGCTGCTCTTCTTTTCCTTCACTGCCGACTTCCAGTCGACCTTGATCTATCATCCGCTGTAACAACTCCTCTACTCCCAAACACGTCTCCATGTCATGCAGCTCGCCGGAATGTAGCAAACAGGAATCCTCCTTACACCCACTATGGGGAATCACACCTCCCTTTTGTAAGGCCTCGAAGATAAACCTCCTAGGGGTTGCCACATCCCTTAAAGGTTTAGACTTGCGCGGTCTATCGGACTCAACGGCGTTAATTGCTCCCCCTCCATGATTGGCGAGCGGGTTGGTTCTCACATTGGGCCGATCCTCTTGGAAGGTCAGCCATCCAGCATCCATCAAATGTTGGACCTTGTATTTAAGGGCCAAGCATTTTTCAACGGAATGTCCCGGGACACCCCCATGGTACTTGCAAGTTGCATTAGGGTCATACCACTTTGGGAAAGGGGGTTGGAGGACCCTTCCGGGAGTTACCACGGCCAAATGATTGGCGATGAGGGATGGCAAGAGATCTTCGTACGTCATTGGGAGTGGGGTGAATTCTTGAAATGGCCTCGGAGGGAAGTTCCTTGTCGTGTTGCAATTACCGGCCGGGCGAGTCGTGTTCGGAGTTGGAACTTGGGGAGCTTCCCTCTGGGTGGGTGCCTTAGGCTGCACGGGTGTTGAGCTAGAGGCATTCCCGGTATGAGCCGAGAAGCTCGGGTGATGTTGCGCGTACTGATGGGTACCATGAGGCGTTTGCTGGGGTTTGACCCACGCGGGTGTTGAAGAGACGGCATGGGCATCTCCTTCCTTCCTTTTTGCCCCTGTTGCCCCGATTCTTTTGGCATTCGCACTCGTGGAGGAAACGTAATCAAACTTTCCTCTTTTCAATCCTACCTCGATTCTTTCCCCGGCGAATACTAGGTCCGCAAAGCTGGACGGCATGTAACCTACTAGCTTCTCATAGTAGAACACTGGTAGAGTGTCTACCATCATGGTGATCATCTCTCTCTCAACCATGGGAGGAGCTACTTGTGCCGCCAAATCTCTCCACCGCTGCGCATATTCTTTAAAGGTTTCACCCTCTTTCTTGAACATATTCTGCAGTTGAGTGCGGTCGGGAGCCATATCAGAATTGTACTGATATTGCCTTAGGAAGGCAGTAATCAGATCCTTCCAAGTACGGATACGGGAAGCTTCCAAATTAGTGTACCACACTACCGCGGCTTCGGCCAAGCTATCTTGAAAGAAGTGTATTAATAGCTTCTCATCCTTAGAGTGTGCGCCCATCTTGCGGCAGTACATCTTGAGATGGTTTTTGGGACAAGCCGCCCCTTTATACTTGTCGAAGTCCGGCACTTTGAACTTCGGGGGGATAACAACATCGGGTACTAAGCAAAGATCCGTCATGTCTGTGAACGGATAGTCCCCAAATCCTTCCACAGCCCTCAATCTTTCCTCAAGGAGATTGAGCTTCCTCCTTTCTTCAGTTGCCGGGGATGGTCCTTCCGTGGACAAAACTATTGGTTGTGTTGCGATGTTGGGCTGAGGCAACGTGCTGGGTGCCGGTCCTTCGGGGATCGGGGGATAGAACTCGATATCCCTTCGAGCATAGTCTTGAGGGTCTTTGTGGACCTCGTCGGACTGTTGAGGAGGCTCTCTTTCAAGGACGGGAGAAGCAATGTGGCCCGCATCGTCTTGCAAGACGGGTGGTTAGTAGTTGGGCGGCAATCCATAAGGGTAAGCCGCTCGGTTGTATCCCAGGTGAGGGCTGCCATCGTGCCCCAGTGTGTCCTTTCCCCGTCCTACTATGTTTGAGGGAGGATGGTGCGCGGTTGCCAAGAGAGTTGGGTCTGCTTCGGCAGCCGAACTGACAGCGGCAGCGGTGGCCACGTTCTTCTCCATGAGCTGCCTCATACCTAACATGGCCTCCATCATGGAGGCCATTTGTTCTTTCAGAGCCGACATGTCGGCTTTCATCTGTTCCTGTGTCTCCTCTTGATCACCCATCGTTCTAGATTTGGATCTGGTGCGATAGGGATGCCTTGTGGCGCGTTTAGTTATGATGTTTTTCCCTAAAAAACCAAACGTGAGGAGTGGGTAAAGAAAGAAAGAAAATGCATGCTAGAGATGAAATGTAGGAGTGATTTGATTTGCACAAGCTTTTTGGAGTAGAAACATGGGACCAACTCATTTTATTTCAAAAAGAAAGTCGTATCTAGTCAAGGTCTGAGAGACCATACAAGTTTCCTAACGATTTCTAATTATGTGGGCCATTAAGTCTATCATATGCTGACAATAGCCGAGAAGCCCATGAATCTCTTCGGGGGCGGAGTAGGTGTCCGCCATCACCTTGGCCTTGGCTAACAAGCGGGGAAGTTCTTGACTCCCGTTCAAGGTAAGAGCAAACCGATCCATCCACATGGTTGCCTCTTGGTGTAAAGAGTCGATCACCCTTCCTCTAGCCTCTTTTTCTGCGTATACTTGAGCATACTCGTCCGCGACCCTATGCTCGTGGGCCGTGGCTAGACCTAACTCTTCTTGGTACTTGGCGATGATAGCTAGCATGTTGGTCTCCGTCTCGCATAAACGCTGAGACAAGCTTCTTTTGGACCTTGAACAAGCAACTAACTCCTCTTTCAGAACCATGCTATGTGCTCGCGACTGGTCCCTCTCTTCCCTTCGCAGCTTGAGTTCACTATTGCTACCCCATAGAGCTCCGCGAAATTTATTCCGGCCATACTCTTCCTTGCGAGCCCTCTTGGTCTCTTGTTCAAGGGCCCTTGTGGTAGTTCTATTCTCTTCCCGTAACCCGGCACACTCCTTCCGAATGTGTGTAGCGGCCAACTTGAACTTCTCCTTGGCAAGTTTCGCCTTTCCTAACTCGCTTTTGAGAGCTTGGACTTCTTCGTCCTCTTCCGGTGCCTCAAAACTCTCTTCGCTGACGACTTTTAACTTGGCGAGCCAATCTAAACCTCGTATATGAACTTTCAGCCATTCATGGTAGCCACCAATGATGCCATTATGAATGCCCTCGTGGGGTACCCTAGTTGTCTTATAGCGAGCGCGGGATTGTAGTTAATACAACCCCTCGTTCCTATCAGCGGAATGTTTGGGTATCCTCCACATGAGAAAAGGACTCCTTCTTTTCCTTCCTTCCATCGGGGGAACCAATTGATTTTTCTACCTCTTATCCCAGCCAAGAGCTGGTCCCAATCTATTCTCCTCTTTTCAGTACACGAGCGATGGCTTAGGAGCGGACATGGATGTCTTGTGTCTTGTTGGAACAACTGCGAAACCAACCAAACACAAAGGGCGGGCAAGCAACAGATGATCCGTGCGCTACTCTTTTCGCACCTTCGGTCAAACGTGTCAAATAGATCTGCCAAGACAGCTACCACCGGACTTTCCTTGCTATGGTGGTATGCAAGGAAAGCGTCGATCGCTGCTAGGTCCACCAAACCATCCACGTTTGGAAAGAGGACGACCCCAAAAATTAGCAAAGCTAACACATCCATAAATGGGACCCAATCTCCTTGATTGGCCATACCCCTCGCCTTGTCTTCTAGGTACCCCCGTGGTAGGCCCGCTATGCCGTTCCGAGTCTGTTTTATGCGGTCCAAACCTCTTGCTGAATCCTTGACCACAGTTGCAATTCTGCTCAAAGAGGGGAGACACCCGGAGGAAAGATATGGTTTTCTTCCCCCGAGAGGACATCCTAGAATTTCCTCAAATTCTTCACTGGTTGGTACTAATTGGAAGTCTCCGAATGTGAAGCACCTCAAAGGCTGGTCGTAGTATTGGGTGAGTGATGCAATGGCTTCTATGGACACCTCTGCTATGGTCAACTCTAAGATCTTTCCGTAAATCTTGCGGAAGGCTTGCATTTGGAGAGGTTCCATCAACCGCCCTAATTCCTTGATGCTGGTGGTATCTAGGCTTTTAACCTTGACTTGGTAGAACCTCTTGCCGATTTGATTTGTTCCCATGCTTACTAAAGTGAGACAAAAGCTGGTGCAAATCAAAACTCCGATATCTCATGGGTGGGATGGATGAATGCATGATGGAATGCATATGACACAGATGCAATCTAGGAATGCG
Source organism: Glycine soja (assembly GCF_004193775.1). Taxonomy (NCBI): domain Eukaryota; kingdom Viridiplantae; phylum Streptophyta; class Magnoliopsida; order Fabales; family Fabaceae; genus Glycine; species Glycine soja. Next base: position 38,448,013 of record NC_041015.1, on the reverse strand, counting down.
GGGGCCCGAGGAATTGTCTCCTTCTTAGATACAACGTCTAGGGGTAGCAAAGTGCCCCTACATACGTTTTTAAGAAGGCGATACGGACCCTCCGTTGGTTTGTTTACAGAGGGGATCAAGACAGAACCCATATGCGATGCATATGCAAAAGACGCAATACGGGAATGTACATAGTATGACAATATTCACTGAACATAAGCAAAAGGGTATATGATACTTATGCATGGCAGTGTGAAAAACGGCACGCAGCGTGTTTGCTCCGTGCCCCTATTTAAGGGACCTATAAGGGAGAGAACTAACTAGGCATTTAGTGATAACCCCCAAGGTAGTCATATCTCTTTTGATGGTTTCTAGAGGTATCATTCTCTTCGAAGAACATATTGCAGCAGTAGGGACTACTAGCAACAATAAGTTTTCAAAGAGAAAAGCTCTAGATGAGGGTTCACTATAATCAAGCAAGTCGGAGACCTAGCATGATCACAGATTCACCTCCACTCCTTATGTTCCCATGAACCCGGGTATAGGGCCCTTTTTCACTCACAGTGTGTGCAAATAGTTTGGTGTTTGTGTGCATCAAATGAATAAATATTTACCTCATGCATACATTTTATAACGCACTAAAAGCAACAAAGAGTTTATATACACAAGAACATAATGAAGGGAAACCAACAAAGGGATAAGTCACGGTAAAACATTGCACAAGATTTAAATGGCCTAACTCTCTAAAAACAGTCCCCAGTGGAGTCGCCAACTGTTGCAACCTACCCTTCGGCGGGAGGTCGACGCGTGACTCGCGGGATGCGTGTTCCACGAAAGGAATACGCGCGGAGTCGCCACCAACGTTTATTTGAGGAAAACGTCGGAAAAACCGGAAAAGACGCGATCTACGAACTTTTAAGTGAAAGGTTCGGGAGTTGTATTTACGCACGGGGAAGGTATTAGCACCCCATACGTCCATCCCAAGGGACGGCAGCCTTTAATCGAATGTGCAAACGTGACTTTGGTTTTTATGTTCCCTTTTATGTCCTTATATCCTTTATACCCTTTTTATATTTTTCCTTTTTTGTGGTCGACAAGGGTGTTTCCCTTTGCTCCTACGTATTCCTCAATTTGTGATGAGGAAATCAGACCTACGTAGTTCTTTTTTTATCAAGTGATTCCTTTTTTACTTAAGAGGTGATCATTTTAAGGCGTTGGACCTTAAAAACGATCCATTTTACTTAGTAAGAAATTGAAATGACAAACTTCAAAAACCTATTTTTGTGGACGAGCTTGACTAGGCGAGTTGATTTTAGCCTTAGTTTCACCTTAGTTATTAGTCAATTCGATTAAGAATGAGAAATCTCAAAGAGAAAATGTCCGGTTGATTTTCCGCTTTATTTTACTAAAAGGTATATTTTTGTTATTATATTACTATTTTATCCCTTTTTTTGATTTCCAACGTGGTTACGGCACGACCGAACGGTCGGAATTTATCTTAACCAAAGTTTACGGATCATACAATTCAAACGTTCGGTGGAAATTTATTTTATTTTTAAGTTAAGCGAGAAATGACTTAAGTAAAATGGCTTAAGCACGTCAAAAGGGGGTATAAAAAGTAAATGAAATGAGAATAAAAATACACAAAACACAATGTGGACCACCATGGGTACATAGAATGAATCGAAAAGCTTGGTTCGAGATACTTACCCGTTGAAGATCGAAGAACGATGAAGAACGAATGAAGAACGTCGAAGAACGGTTGAAACCTTTGCGAAATTCTTCACGGAAAATGTTACGGAAACGTTTCGGAAGCGCCTCGGCTTAGATTTTCTTCACGGAAACAATTTTTCCAAGCAAATTCGAAAGAGAGAGAAGTGCCTAAGGGGCTGAACGCTTTTCTTCTTCACTTCCTCCCCTATTTATAGCAAAATAGGGGAGATGCTTGCCGCCCAGCTCGCCCAGGCGAGCCAGGTTGCTTCCTCCAGAAGCAACAGCCTTCTGGAGGAATATTCTGGAGGGCCCAAGTGGGCCTGGGTGCTATTTGCACCCCTATTTTTACTAAGCACACCCCCTCTGCTTTTTTTGGTGATTCTTTTTTCGTAAAGTTACGGAAACTTACGAATTTCGTAACGATACTTGTTTTCTTTCCGTAATGTTACGGAACCTTGCGGATTACATAATCATCCCCTTTTTGACTTACGGAATGTTACGGAACCTCACTAATTATGCAACGATGCTTCCATTTGATTTCCGGTGTGTCACGGAAACTTACGGATTGTGCATCAATATATTTTTTTTGGTTTTTCGGCATGTCCTGGAATTTCACAAATTGCCTAATGATGGGTGCCAAGCACCTCACAAGGACCAAAGAAAGGTCGCATGTCATCAAGCAAAGATCCCCGGACGAAATTAGGGTATGACAATTGTGACTTTCTTTTGTTCTTTTTTGTTTTTTTCCCCTTTTTTTTGCAGAGGAAAATGCAAGGACCATGCATGAGTGAACATGAAAATAAAAGGCATGCAGTTCATAGAACAAAAAGCATGTTAAATGAATATGCATGATAATGCGGTGATTTATGCAAATGCAATGTGTGAATATGATGTAGGAGTGATATGCCCATTACAACGCCATGAAGAGATGCATGACATAATCAAGGAATATGCCAGAGTAAGTTTTCTATGTGCCCCCTAATTGAGGAACCTAATGGAAATGATCCAAAAGTCCACTTCTAGTGATAATTCCAAAGGGTGGTTTCATGTAACCTTACTGGCTTCTAGAGATATCATCCTCTTAAGTAATACATTATGGCGATAAGGACTATCAGCGACAATGCATCACTAAAAGAGGAAAACTCTAGATAAGGCTTCACTATCATCAAGCGAGTCGGAGACTCAGCATGACCACAGATCGACCTCCACTCCTTATGGCTTACATAGACCCGGGTATAGGGCCTAATATCTCAATGTGTGTGTGAGGTTTAGGTGTCATGTGTGTGTAGAAAAAGTATTTCTAACTATGAATGTAATCCATATACAAACACAAACCAAACACAACAACATAGCAAAGATTATATACACATATGGACAAACAAACGATAAAAGGTGTAAGGGAAAATAAATAAAGAAGAAGTCATGATGAAAGCATTGCACACTAATTGAACGGGCTAACTCTCTAATAGTCCCCAGTGAAGTCATCAACTGTCGCAACCTACCTTCCGGCGGGGGCGCGAAAAGGGCCTCTTGGATGGGCCAAGGGTGCATCTTCCATTGAAGGAAAATGCGCAGAGTCGCCGCCAACGTTTATTCAAGGAAAACGTCAAAAAAACCAAAATGGAAAAGGTTGAAGGTCTGCGTATTTTGAAAATGAGGGTTCGAGAGTTGTTTAAGCACGGGAAAGGTATTATCACCCCATGCGTCCGTCACAAAGGACAACAGCCTCTAATCGAGTGTGCGAATCATGACTTCAATTTTATTTATTTTCCCTTTTATCTTTATTTTCCCTTTTTATGATTTTTATGTCTTTTTACTTTTTTGGGGTCGACAAGGGTATTTCCCTCGCTCCTACATATTCCTCAATTGCGATGAGGAAATCTGACCTACGTAGTTCTTTAAGAACTGAATGTTGGTTAAATTTTTTTTTTTTATCTTTTTTGAAAGATTGATTTTAACCGAGTAAATGTCGTTTAAGGAGTTGGACCTCTAAACGATCTTTTGATTTTTGAAAGGAGAGAATCGTTAAGGCGTTGGACCTTGAAACGATCTCTTGATTTTTGAAAAGAGGAGAAAGAGTCGTTTAGGCGTTGGACCTTGAAACGATCTTCTTAAGTTTGAAAGGCAAAAATCGTTAAGGCGTTGGACCTTTAAAAGATCTCTTGATTTTTTTGATGAAATGAAGAAGTTTATGAGTTGGTTTTATTTGGTTTTGGCTCATTAATCTTCAATCCCTAAAATAACTTGCGGCGTTAATGACCAGTTAAAACTTATTTTGCATTGATGAAAAGAGTTTACGACACAAATGATCGGTCAAAACTTATTTAAATAGTGGTTAAGTGAGATTACAACACAAACGATCGGTTGAAATTCATTTAAACGGTGATTAAGTGAGATTACAACACAAACGATTGGTTGAATTTTATTTTATCGGTGATTAAACGAGATTATGGCATGAACGATCGGTCAAAACTTACTTCAAACAAAGAAAAAGAATACCGAAAGTAGACGAGATGAAGATGAAAACATACAAAGCAAGAATGAATTCAAAGCTTCGAAAATCAAAAACTAACCAGTTGAAGATCGACAAACGACAAAGAACGGCAAAGAACGTTCATGGAATTTATCACGGAAACGTCATAGAAGCATTACGGAAGCACCTCGGCCTTGATTTTCACCTTCTTTCTTCTTCTCCTCACTAATTTTAAGTGAAATCTGATTGCCAAAGGTGTTGAACCCCTTCCCCTCAGCCTCTAATGCCATTTTATAGGAAAAATGGAGGAGGAGCTTGCCACCAAGCTCGCCCAGGCGAGCTGGTGGCTTAGTGCATAAACAAAATGCTCGCCCAGGCGAGCTGGTTGCTTCATGTTGAAGCTTCCTGATGGGCCTAGATGGGCCCAGTGCTGAAGAACACCCCATAAATTGATCTTTTCACCCCCATTTTGAGTTTTTTTGCTCATTTCCTTCCGAAATGTCATGAAATCTTACGGATCGTGCGACAATTGGCTTTAAGCAGCTCAACGTTACTGGCAAAAATTCGCATGTTGACAAACAATTGTCCCCATATGAAATTAGGGTATGACACATTCCTCAGAGAAGGTGAATCATAAGACTTGATCACTAGGTCAAAGTCAACATCAAGGAGGGTCGAACCAGATGAAGCAAAAGATGGAGAATTTGGGACACATACATAACTTGGAGCGATGGCATGAGTAAGGCTAATAGGCATGCCTACCTGTATAGGTTGTACATGTGGATTGTCGATGATTTGCATGAATGAAAAATGAACCTTCAAAATTATATAATAAAAAAACAACTAACATTTTTTGTTTGGTTTGAACCATATGAAGCAAATGATGAAGAATATGAGACACATACATAGCCTAAAGAGAAGGCATGAGTAAGAATATTTGATATGTCTACCCTTACTGGTATGAATGAAAAATAAACAATCAAAATTGTATACTAAAACATGGTTGGCATGTTACTACTTAATAAAAAAAATTATCAAAATTAATATTTGATTATCAAAATGAAATGATAAAAAGCATTTAATTACTTAATATCAAAATTATGTAGTAATCAATAACATTACTATGAGTTATTTAATTATTCATTAAATCATTTAAGTTTACTAAATCTAATTACATCAAATCAACAACTATTATAAAATTGAAATTTCAACCCATTGAGGATAAAATGTGGATGTGCACTTGTTGAAACAAAGTCCCTCCAGGAACTGAATGTTTTAATGATGACAAACCATTATGAAGCAAAATCAAAGTGATTGAACTAAGATACTATTTGTTGTTTTGAGTGTTCTTATTAAGAAAAAACATATTCAAAAGCATAGAACATGTGTGCCGATAGTGGAAGCTTCTCCATGACATAGATTCTGCAATCAGAAGCAAGATTGCCAAAAGAAGAGTTGTTCAAAAGCTGGAAAGGCAATTGTGTTTTACGGATCAAAGTAGATATCCTGATGAGGATCAAACAAGGAACATTGACACTGAAGTAGTACAAGGACTTGGTGGACCCATGACAAGGCACGTGCCAGGACAGCAAAAGAAGCCTTAAACCAAATGATGACAACTTTGATTGAAGCAAATTCACATATAGAAGAATCAAAGCCCAAATTGGTCAACCACTTAATTCAACTTGAGGAATAAAGATGATGGACTAAGTGGTTGACCAAGAGGGGGGTGAATTGGTTTTGAAATCAAATCAAACTTAAAAATAAAGTTTTGAAAAACTTTCGCTTTCGAGGATCTTATCTCAAACTTTTGTTAAAGCCAATATCTAATCAATCACCCGTACACCAAATCTTTTTGTTAAAGTTTTTTTCAAAAAGAAATTTTCTTTAAACTCAGCAAATTGATTAAGAATACAATGAGAGAGAGATAAGATCAAGAGAAAAAGTACATCCATTTTTATACTGCTTCACTCTTTATCTCTAGAGAAACTACTCCAGCTATCTAATTCAATTTGAATTATATTTCCACTATGCACTTTGAATTCTTACAAGCAATCACAATCAATCTCAATTCCTACCTAGAAAAAGAGACTAAGGTACCCAACCCTAGGGTCCTTTGTGAATAAAAGCCTAAAAGACACTTACCTTGAGCCCCAACTAGAAAACCATATTCTAGCATGCCTTCAAAACTTCATGCATATGCTAACAACATGTAAAACACATGAAAGACTGAGTCAAGGAGAGACACAACCTGGTCATTCATATGCAAGAACCTATGCTTGATTGAATATATATCTTCTTGATCTTACAAGATGTTAACAACTCACTTTTACCATGAATGCTTCAGAAAACGAAGACTAGAAAGTGTGGGTTGCACAAACTTATTCTAAGCACTTATTATGATCTCTTAAAAGTTAGAACACAAGGTGATTATTTATAGAGAAAATAGTTATAACCATCTGCAATCGATTAAATAGCCAATGTAATTGATTATTTCGAATAAGTAATCGATTGGATTATTATTTTAATCGATTGAAGTATTCTTCCCAAACTTAGAAAGCTTTCAAGAACAATGTAATCAATTAGATTCTTGATTTAATTGATTAAAGTGTTCTTGATCACTTCTGGTAACACTTTCAAGAACAAAGTAATCGATTACGATCACCTGGTAATCAATTAAAGTAGAGACTCATGAAAAACTAGACATGGTCTCAACTGAACTGTGTAATCGATTATGGATAACTGGTAATCGATTAAACCAAAATGAAGATTGTTGGACAAGTGGTTTTAATAACTTCAGTTGGGGGGTGAATTAAGTCTTACAAAATTCCCCACTAACAAATTTTAACCTCCTTTTAAATGATATATGATAGGCTCAAAATGCAAAAGAAGAAGAAGCAATCAATTTAACAATGTTCTTTTAAATGCGCAAGACAAAGTAAACTACAGTAAAATGACTAAGATAAAGGAAGAAGGAAATGCAAACTCAATTTATACTGGTTCGGCCGCTTCCCGTGCCTACGTCCAGTCCTCAAGCAACCCACTTGAGATTTTCCACTATCTTTGTAAATCCTTTACAAACATTGAACACACCTTGGGATCCCTCACCCTTGTGTTCAAGATTCTCACAATCCAAGAGACAAACAGTCTCTTGATTATAATTGAGTTTATGAGATGAATAGAAAGATTTCTTTCATTTAGAGTAGATGATACAAAATGAAATTCCTAGAAGAATTCTCAATAGATTTGCAAGTGTTTGGCCAAGAGTTATTTAGAGAGCATTTGACAATTAAGTTCTCTTAGAAAAATATTTCTCTTACTTTTCAAAGTCAGACACTCATATATATAGGCCCATTGTGCCTTTTCAAAATGGTTTGAAGAGATATGTCTTTTCAAAAAGCTTTTCTGAAATTTTCAAATTTTCAAATTTTAAATTTTAAATTTCAATTTTCAATTTTCAATTTTCAAATTTCAAATTTTAAACTTTCTGAAAAAGCTTTTTAAAATAATTTTACTTTTGGTAATCGATTACCAGTGAAAAAATGTCTTTTTTAGAAAATGTTAAAAATATTCTAAAACCTTTTTATAATCTATTTAAAAATTATGTTGTGAGGCCAAACCTTAGAAATCACTAAGAGACTCTTTTAACTAAGATAGACTAAGACTTAGCTTTCTTTTTTATCTTTGTTTTCTTGGTCTTGATTGAATCTTGAAGCAATCTCTGTTTGCTTAACCTTGAATGTTTCTTGAAGCAATCTTGTTTGATTATACTTTGGCATCATCAAAAACCTGGATTCATACATTCACAAAGATCACTCTGCAAGCTCCAAACGACTTGTGTAATCAATTATGAATAGCTTGGTAATCGATTAAAATAGAGAGTTCTATGCACTGAAGAAGTTACTAACTCTATAAACAATCTTCCTACCTCTACATGATTATGCATGATGTACATATGGAAAGATAGAGACTAAGATGCAACAATCAATACAAATGTCACTCAAAGAGTTGGGCATGTAAAAAGACAAAACTTCTTGAGTTTGTGTGCCAATCCATGTCTGCCACTTGATTAATTGTTTGGTGTGTCACTTTGTTCCTTTAATTGCTATTGCCACTAATTTGATGCTACATCTCCTTTATTATTGATTTGTGAAATCCTTTTTAACTTCATTTGTTAGCTTTGTTTGTGTTTTTATTCATTTTGTGCGACAATTACTTTTATTCGTGTGTCTAGTTTGAGTCATCTGGTGTTGGAATTCTGCGCTATGCATTCTTGAGAGCTTTGGAAAAATCCTTTTGTTTGATCCATAAAAAATTGATTTGAGTAAGTTTGAGTGTTTTTACAAATATTTTAAAGTTGAGGATTTATTAGCAATTAGAAGGACTGAAAAAAATAGTAAAGAAAGAAAAAAAATAGCAAAAGTGAAAAAAAAAGTTAAAAAAAAACATGCCTATATTAAGTCATTCTACACCATTACCAAATTTTTTTACTTTTCATATACCTTTATTCCATTTTATCTCTCTTGAATACATTATTTTTTAACATTTTGTATTCTTATTTTGTGTCATTTCTTACTCTTGTGTCTTCTCATTCTTTGGCCTTATATTTTGAGTTGTCATTTTTATTTCTTTTAGTTTTTATTGTTTCTTTTAAATTTTTTTAGTTTTCTCTTTGAGTTTTCTCTTTCTTTGAACTCTTGAGTTGAATTTAAAATTCATTACATTTTCACATTAAATATTTTCTTGATTTTGATTTTGGAGGTTATACTTAAGAACTTGTAGAGGAACAAAGTTATTAATTTTTTTAATTTTTATTGTTATTATATTTTTTTACACAATCAATTAAAAAATTAAAATAAATTTGAAATAAATAATAATATATTTTATATTTATATATAGAAAAGAGAAACATATTTTTAGCCTAGACTAAGAATATATAAGCCACGTGTAACTTTTTCATTTAGTGAGATTATGTTCTTCTTTCAAAGTTTAACATTATAATTTCTTATTTTATGCGTTTGAAACTTAATAGTAATAATAAATCTTTTACAACACTTCATTATAAGACATAATTTTTTATCTATATAATTTCAAATCATAAAAATAATATATATCCATTAGGCATAAAAATAATAATATTCACGATTATAAATATAATACTTAACGAATATTTATTATTTTTTATGCCTAATGGATATTTATTATTTTTATGATATGAAATTATAAAGATAAAAACAAAAATCATATTTTACAGAAATAGTAATAACAATGAGATTAATTATTTCTGTAAAAAATAAGTGAGATTAATTATAAAAATAGCGTCATCTTTTTTTTTTTTTTACTTAGAATGAGAAGAATATTTACGAACTTATGAAAAATAGCATGTAATAATTAGTTACATACAAAAAAATTATTAACACACAAAAGACAATTTTTAATAATAAATAATTCTTATAATGCTTAAAATATAAAATTTAAAACATCTAATAATCCTTATAATACTAATAATTTTAAAATGATTTTTTAACAGATATAATTTTAAAATTATAAATATTAATCATTTGTTTAAAATGTTTAAAACTATCATTCCAAACTAATTAACAACTATATTTAATAAATAAAAATCACACTAGTTTATGTTTGTTATATTTTTTTTCATTTATTCATTTAATATAAGTATTAGATCACTATTATTACTTAGAAAAATAACAAATCATAGTAAATTTCAATCGGCTTAACAGATTTTTAGGCTTATCAATGAAAGGTGTAATTAATCATCTTTCTCAGTTTTAATGTAATTATATTTAATATACTATTAAATATTTTGAAAGCTAATAATTTTATTTATATACATATAAGTTTAAAATAAATTTTAACAGACATAATATTTTTAATACAACATCTATTCAATTAAAAATATAATTAATCATTTTACTCAATTCTAATATAATTCATATAATATGTTACTAAATCATTAAAGATTCATTTTATTTATTTATATATAATAAATAATAAATGAAAATATAAAAAATTATATAATTTAAAGGAACATGTTAATTTCACAGTTTTAAAATCTAAGGCCCTATTTGAAGTGGTTTCTCGTTTTTAGTTTTGAAATTTTTAAAAATCAAAATCAATTTTGAGTTTTGATTTATTCTTTGTTTTTAGTTCTTAAAAAGATGTTACAAATTGTATAAAATAAGTCAAACATTTTATCTTATCTCTAGTATGAAATAATGACGATGGTAGAGGTAAATGGGTGGGAGTGACAACTGTGATTGTGGTGGTGTCGATGACGATGATGATGATGGTGGGGGTAGAATGATGGTAACGATGATAGTGACAATGGTGGTGGAATAGTGATGATAATAGTAGTGAAATGGTGATGATTGTGTTTTAAAACTCGGATTGACCCCATCGGTCAGACTGGTTCGACCATGACCCAGAGGTCTGGTTAGGTCGAGTTGACTATCAGATTGACCATGCATTAAACTTGGTACAACTCGACCAAGTTTGTGGTTAAATTGTTGACCCCCTAACCCGGGTTGAGTCATGCCTAAGGGAGGAAACATGTTGGGCTATGCAAATTAATTAAGGTTGGGTATAAAGTTTTATTTTTTTAAATAAAGATTGGGTCATGTAGGTCAATTAGTGACTCATTGATTTGACCATTTATCCAATGACTCAATTCTTTGACTAGAGGTCAATCATCGATTCAATTTTTAAAATTATGGATAGTCCCTAAAAATTATGGATAGTCCCTAAGGCTCTGTTCGGGAAAATCGAGAATTAGAAACTCTCAACCACCTTGAATAGACCCTAAGGCCCCGTTCGGGGTGGTTTTCTGTTTCTAGTTTTGAAATTATTAAAAACTAAACCTTGTATTTTGGGCCTATTTTTGGACTTGTATTGGACTGCTACCGTTTTATTGTTATTTTTAAGTCTTTTAATTATTAGATTAGTTATTGGGCCTTAGGCTTAATTTAAGGTTATTATGAGTTATAAATAGACTTCTTACACACTTTGTTAAGAGAGTGTCTTAGTTCTTGTGAGAAACTTTAGATTCTTATCAAAAAATTCTATTTTTTGTGATGAATCATCCTCAACTTCCCAAATCTAAGTTTCAATACACAAATGCATTCACTAAAAGAACAAATTAAAGTTCCAAACACAATTGAATTCGCTACAAGTACAAATCAATAGCAATTCATAGTATCGCCTCAAAGATCAACATTGCAAGAAGTGAATATTGACAATTGAGTAAGAGTGCAAGACCTTACCCAATACTGCCTCGATGGAACCTCCCCCACATCATCCCTGTTCCTCGTTGAATCGATTCGATGGCCTCCCAAGCTGAGCAGCGTCACCGCGTGGATCCGATCCTTCTCAGGATCCTCGTGGAACTCCGAATTGGAAGCGTTGATAGCTAGGGCTAGCTGCACCTGAAACTCCTCTTCCGACGAGAAAAAGTCCTGCCGATTCACCATCGAACTAGCGACACTGCCACCTCTGGGAGACCACCACTATGGACGTCGATGCCGATGAAGGAATCGCTAGAGTGGCAGCAGAGCTTTGAGACTGATCGTCGACACACGATGACAATGACACAGGTGACGAAGGCTCATTGAATCGATGAGGATAAAGAGCAACAACATATAAGAGAAAGAGTAATAAAAACACCAATGAGAGAGAAAAGATAAAACCAACTCCAAAAATCTAAAACCTAATTTTTTTTGTGCTTATGATAAAAAACAGTTTTAAAATGTACTAAAAATCAAAACTCACAACAACTTTTACCTATAACGTTCTAGTTTTAAAATAACATTTTAAAATCATAAACCACAAACTCACAATCACTCTAAATGGGACCTAAAATAATATGTATCAACTCAAAATTAATTAATGTTAAAAAATTTATCGGTCAAATCCCCTCATAAGTCACGTCACTGAAAATCTCTATTTTTTTTCGTTAACAGAGAACTAAAATTGTTAATTAAAAATAGAATCAAAATTAATTTTTAAGCTTTTTTTAATAAACAAATAATATTTAAACAAAAATAAACATAAATGTTGAGACTGAGCCTCGTCGTACATCTTTGGGTTGGGTTATCTGAAGCTCCTGCGGAGGAAACATAACAGCGCTTGTTTGGGAACCCTAGTTTGGCAAACATTTCAAGAATCAGAGTCTTTTACCACTCTCAGGTAATTTACACCATTTCCCTAATTGTCGTTCTCTTTTTTTCCCCTTTTTCACGCGTTCTTCTAAGTCTTCGTTGAATGGAATTTAAATGGCTCATATTTTGATAAATTGAACTTGAAACAGCATTCAGATTTCACTTATCGGATCTCCGTCAAATATTTCGATTAGGCCTGCGAAAAATTTATATTACTATCTTTACATTATTATCCCTTTTCTATTGTGACAAAATGGAGTATAAATTAGTCTATATAGGAACGAATTTTACTAAAATAAAAATTTGGTTAGGGGACTTGATTTTTGAGATAAATATGCACTCAATTATGTTCTTGAATGCTGATACTATTAATTTCTTGATGGGATGCTGGTGGAATTGAAAGTTTATATAAAGCATGGTGTCTGAATTAGTAGGAACTGAGTGTCTCCAGTTGAAAACATTTTAGATAAAAAGATAAATTATGCAGAATACTTATGCTTATATGATGGAACACCTGATTGTCATATTGAAGTCCAAGGGACTGCGTATTTGGTGATTCCGTTCAACAGGTTTAGCATTATTATCTGAAATGGCATCGGTGTCTAGTCAGCAACAGTTCCGTTACACGCAGCCACCGTCAAAGGTTCTTCATTTGAGAAATTTGCCGTGGGAGTGTACAGAGGAGGAACTAATTGAGCTTGGGAAGCCATTTGGGAAAGTTGTGAACACAAAGTGCAACGTTGGAGCTAATCGTAATCAAGCTTTTATTGAATTTGTGAGTTAATGGGTTCTTTTTATTCCGAGTTTTTCCTTTCATATGAAGCTACTGGTATAGGGGTATTGAACTATTAATTATTCATTATAAATCATATACTGTAACCTGCAGGCAGATTTAAATCAGGCGATTGCAATGATATCGTATTATGCCTCATCGTCGGAGCCTGCTCAAGTACGAGGGAAAACTGTGTATCTACAATATTCCAATAGGCAAGAAATAGTGAATAACAAAACTGCAGCAGATGTTGCTGGAAATGTACTGTTAGTTACAATTGAGGGTGAAGATGCACGCCTTGTCAGCATTGATGTCTTACACTTGGTAAGTGATTGCATGTGTGCCTTAGCTATATATGCTGAAATTGTCATCATGTGTGGATGCTGGTTGTTTAGTTTTGTTATTAGGTTTTTCTTTGTCAGGCTATGGAAAAATTGTTGACATGTATGTAAATGAATCAGCAGGCCAATGTCAAGGCAATATCTTTGATGGCAGCAATCTAGCTTAGTGCTATGGGAGAAAGAGCACATTGTGTTTGTCTCCTTTCTCCTTCCCTTAACGCTGCCTCTTTCTTCCTATTCTGCCCTTGACTCTTACCATGGTTGTAGTTTAGGATGTTGCAATTCTTTTTTCATTTGTGCATCTATGTTTCATATCTGTGTTGGCATTTTGCTTGTACTGTGTTTGGATTTAGATTTTGTCTCTGCTTTTTAAAGTTTTTTTATTTAGTGTATCACTATTGTTTGGTTGTGTTGTATACCTTTTGGGGTCTTATTTGAAGTAGGTTAATCCCCTTCTGAACATGGCAATCATATGCTGAGTTTTCAGAGCTTATGTTTGAATACAAGTGGGAAAGAAAATAAAACCATTACCTTCAAAATCTTAAATATTAATGTTATTTATTTCAGTTATATATTTTAGCAGTTATTCAGTTAAGGAAAATTATCTAATTGAATTCACTCAGTTAAACTATCTCCTTTTACCCCCCTTTAAGCCTGCTTCCAATTTTTTGTATACTGAATTATCTTTGAAATTGTATATTTGTTAATGCTCCCTGTTCTCTACATTATACCATAGATGACACCAGACATTGTTCATTTCCTGTTCAATTAGTAAGATTCATGTTGTTAAATATCATTCTGAAAGTTATTGTACACTTATGTAGGTCTTTTCAGCCTTTGGGTTTGTGCATAAGATTACTACTTTTGAGAAGACAGCAGGATTCCAGGTTTGGTGATTGGTCACCCTTATCTATTTTGACTTTTTCTTTTCATCCAATGGACACAAGCTTATACTATATATTGCAGGCATTGGTGCAATTCTCAGATGCAGAAACTGCTACTTCTGCAAAGGATGCTTTGGATGGAAGAAGCATACCTAGGTGACAGTTGTATTATTTGTCTGACATGATATTTAGTTCAACTGTGATGGACATATGGCTGTAGATGTGGTGCATATCCTCAGATTGGTCAACTATAGACTGTTGTAACTTGTATATTCACACTCTCACTTTGGTTTATTTATTATGTAGTTTATATGCTGTTTTTGAACTTGTAACTGTATGCATCATTGAATGTGTAAAATACGGTTAGTTATATAACATTCCAACTGGACCAATCATAAGAATAAATGTGTTAAGTTCAAGTTTTTTCTACTAATGAGTAGTTATTAGCACATTCATTGGCTCTGCTGATATAGTTATATACATTATGCATTATTATTGCGTAACTGTTGTTTGTTAATTATAATTGATCTTTGACTTTTGCTCCCTTGGTATTAGGTACCTGCTTCCTGAACATATGGGACCATGTAGCCTTAAGATCACATATTCTGGACATTCAGACTTAAGTGTCAAGTTTCAAAGTCACAGAAGCAGGTTTCCTGATTCCTCTGGACTCTGGTTTCTTAGGCATACATGGAACCATATTTTTATATAATCTGTATTTCTCTTACCTATGTTCACTCTTTTCCCTGGTGGTATTTAATTTATTCATTATCATGGGTATTGGTGTTCATATAGTTTCTTAGCCTTTATTTTTATGGTTATCATCACATTATTTATTGTTTTCAATTATTGTAACTCTTTTTTTTTTTTAACTTTTTCCAGAGACTACACTAATCCTTACCTCCCTGTTGCTCAATCTGCCATGGAGGGAAGTGGACAGGTAATGTTTTGACAGTTAACATTTCTCTGTTTTCTCTCATGCGAGTTATGACCCATTTAAATGTGCAAATGGAACCCTCCTAATTGCTTATTGTAACTTGATATGCACCTCATACACATCAGTGAGATGTGCCTACTACCAAGGGGTTGCCATTCATGCTGACTTCCTCAATGAGTATTAGAGCATATTGTAAAAGGTGCAGTTGCTCAACTGCAACCTTGGTTAGTTAGCTTAGTTAGTAAATAGTTAAGCTAGTGCCAACTGTCATTGAAACAGCAGGACACTATATGTATATATACCTATCTGTACATTCTGATCAAGTGGCTAATAATATTAAGCAATCTTTTCTTCATTTCTTATCCCTAGTTATTCTAATATGGTATCTAGAGCACAATGACAATTTAGAGCTTCGTAGCAATCAACGATGGCTGAAACTAATTCTTCTTCTGTGCCTGTTCGCACCTCTTCCTCTCCCTCCCTTTTTTCATCCGATTTCAGAAAAAAACTTGATGATTCAAATATTCTGTTATGGAGGCAACAAGTTGAACAGGTGATCAAATGTCATCGTCATCAGAGATTTGTCGCGAATCCTTGAATTCTGGCAAAATTCCTCAGGAAGGCTGATTGTGAAGCAGGAAATGAAACCCTGAGTATTCCGTTTGGGAGCAACAAGATCAAATCCTATTAACGTGGCTTCAATCAACGCTTCCTTTATTGATCTTGTCTCGTATTCTTGGAAGCGTCCACTCCTATCATGTTTGGGAGAAAATTCATGAATACTTTCACAAACAGACTTGTGCGAAAGCTTAACAACTACGAACTGTGGTTAAAATTAACCTAACTAAGGCAGTTAACTAACCTTAGTTACTGCACTAACAGAATAACAGAATTGACCACTGTACTAACAGCTGTCCTAACTAATCATGAAGTAAAACTTACTTATACACTGATACTCCCCCTCAAACTCAATGGGGTTGAGAATCAGAAAGAGATTCAACTGCATTCGAGTGGGTGAGAGAGGCTTAGTGAGGGCACCAGCCCATTGATCTATAGCAGGAATATGATACACTTTGAGCTCCTTAGCTAAGACTTTCTCCCTGACAAAGAGATGTCAATCTCCATGTGCTTAGTCCAGG
The DNA here is from genome assembly GCF_004193775.1 of Glycine soja. Lineage (NCBI taxonomy): Eukaryota > Viridiplantae > Streptophyta > Magnoliopsida > Fabales > Fabaceae > Glycine > Glycine soja. The sequence continues at coordinate 38,431,601 of NC_041015.1, read as the reverse complement.
AATGAAGAACTGGATTATGAGTGATAGCCACTGCACTTTGGTTGTCACAGTAAATCTCTGGCGTGTGAAAAGGAACAGACAATTCTGTTAAAAGAGTTTGAATCCATGTAACTTCAGCAGTAGCTTGAGCCAAGCTCCTGTATTCAGCTTCAGTAGAAGACCTAGCCACAATTTGTTGTTTCTTGGACCACCAAGAGACCAAATTGGGACCAAAATAAACCACTGCACCAGAGGTAGATCTCCTATCATCTGGATCTGAGGCCCAATCAGCATCACACAAGGATTTAATAGTGAAAGGCTGAGAGGAAGGAGCAGCCTTGAGATGCAGACCATGATGAACCTTTTAGGTACCTTAGAATGCATTTAACAGCTGTCCAGTGAGAGTCCATAGGATTAGCCATAAACTGACAGACCTTGTTCACAGCATAGCTCAACTCAGGCCTAGTAATGGTTGTGTATTGGAGAGCACCAACAACTGATCTGTAGAGAGTTGGGTCATTAAAGAAATCCGAGCCAACTTTGGTTACTTGCAATTAGCAGTCATAGGGGAAAAAATAGATCGTGCTTCTGCCATTTTGGTTTTCTGAAGCAAATCTCTGATATATTTGGTTTGAGTCAGTAGAATAGACCTGTCAGCCACAGACTTGATTTCTAAACCAAGAAAATAGTCAAGTTTCCCCAATTGTTTAAGAGAAAAATTGGAATGAAGCTTGGTGGTGAGTTGCTGAACCAGAACATTGGAAGTACCAGTAATAATAATATTATCTTCATAAACAAGAATGTAGATGATATATCTTTGTAAACAAACAAAGAAGGGTCACACTTGCTGGCTGCAAACCCAAGTTGTATAAGAGTCCCTTTTAATCTATCAAACCACTGTCTTGGGGCCTGTTTAAAGCCATACAAAGCTTTATTTAGCTTACAGACCAGGGTTTTTTGTTTCTCTATTTATAGAGAAAGCAGCTGTGGTTACAATTAACCTAACTAAGGCAGTTAACTAACCTTAGTTACTGCACTAACAGAATAACAGAATTGACAGCTTTACTAACAGCTGTCCTAACTAATCATGAAGTAAAACTTATACACTAATACTCTAAAATCAAAAGTTTGCAAACTGTTTGGTGGTGGGTGAGTTCAGGTCATTAACCTCATTTTTAGCCAATAATGTAATTTCTCATAGACTTATTTTCCCACACACTCATCACCAAAATGGTGTGGTGGAAAGGAAGCATAAACATGTAGTTGAGCTTGGTCTCACTCTACTTAATCATGCATCTCTACCTCTTAGTTTTGGGATTTTTCCTTTACCACTGCAGTATCTCTTATCAATAGATTACCTACTGCTTCTCTTACTATTGGTGTCCTATATACTGTTTTGTTCAAGCAACCACCAGATTACAGTTTTTTTAAAACCTTTGGTTGTTCCTGCTACTGTTTTCTCCGACCATACAATAAACATAAACTAGAATTCAGGTCTCATGAATGCCTATTCTTAGGCTACTCAACCTCACATAAAGGTTACAAATGTCTTTCGCCAACTGGCAGACTTTTTATCGATGTGGTCTTTAATGAATTTAAGTTTCTCTACACTGAATTGTTCTTGCTCTCACCTAAACTCAACACTTCCCCTCCATTTCCTCTCTCCATTTTGCCTCAATACCCATTGTGTCACCTATACAGGTTTCACAAACTTTATCTCCACAGGTCACTACCTCCAGTTCTTACACTTCCAATGATTCACCTCAGCTGTTCCTCATTCCCCTTTGGCATCTCAGTCTCCAATTTTGGCACATGCCATCTGCTTCTCTGCATACTTCTGTTACTGTTCCTGCTGAGTGTGGTACTTTTCCTGAACCTGCAACAACTTTTGGTTCTATTCCTCAGCCTACCCCCGAATCTAACTCAGACCCCCCTCCTGATTGCCCTAACATTCATTTTATGCAAACCAGATCTAAATCTGGTATTCCTCAAAACAGAATCCATCCCTCTGTAACTGATTGTGAACCAAAAAGTGTGAACCAAGCACTGTTTGATCCTAAATGGCATTCAGCTTTGCAACAAGAGTATGCAGCCTTGATGAGGAATCACACATGGGATTTAGTACCCATACTACAAAACAGGCAAGCTGTTGGCTGCAAATGGGTTTTCAGAGTAAAAGAAAATGCTGATGGGACTCTTAACAGATACAAAGCAAGGCTGGTAGCTAAAGGATTTCATCAAGTTGCAGGGTTTGATTTTAATGAAACCTTTTCTTCAGTAGTCAAACCTGTTACAATCCGACTCAATCACTCTAGCATTAACAAATCAGTGGGACCTTTCCCAACTGGATGTAAATAATGCCTTTCTGAATGGGTATCTTGAAGAGAGTCTACATGCTACAACCTCCAGGTTTTGAATACAAAGATACCTCTCTGGTCTGCAAACTCAACAAGGCTCTTTATGGGCTTTAAACAGACTCCAAGACAGTGGTTTGACAGACTGCAAACTACCCTTCTATAGCTTGGTTCACTGCATGCAAGTGTGATCCATCCCTCTGTGTACAAAACTCATTCTCACACCATTTATCTAGTGTATGTAGATGATATCATAATAACTGGCAGCTCTACTCAACGGGTTCAGCAACTTACCTCAAAGCTTAGTTTTAGCTTTTCTTTCTAACATCTTGGCTAACTGGACTATTGTTTAGGAGTTGAAGTCAAATACATGCCAAATAATTCTGTTCTACTCACTCAGCAAGTATATTAGCGACCTACTGCAAAGAACAAAAATGACTGAAGCTCAGATCATTTCCTCTCCTATGACATCTAGTTGCAAGTTAACCAAGATTGGTTCAGATCTGTTTTCGGACCCTACTATGTATCAATCAGTAGTAGGAGTTCTGCAGTTCACTACTATTACAAGACCTGAACTTAGCTTTGCAGTAAACAAAGTATGTCAGTTCATGGAAAATCCTCATGACTCTCATTGGGTGGCTGTTAAGAGGATTCTCAGATATCTTAAGGGATCCTTACATCATGGGTTTCATCTAAAACCTACTGTTTCAGGTATTCCTATCTCTGTGATGCTGACTGGGCATCTGATCCCAATGACCACAGATCAACGTCTGGAGAAGCCTTCTATTTGGTCCAAATTTGATATCTTGGTGGTCTCGCAAACAGCAAGCTGTGGCCTGATCAAGTACAGAAGCAGAATGAAGCCTAACTGCTGAGATTCAGTGGATTCAGACGCTGTTGTCCGAGCTTTTTGTTCCTTTTACCACTCCAATAGTATTCTGTGACAACCTAAGTGCTGTTGCTCTAGCCCACAACCCAGTTCTTCATTCAAGAACAATCATATGGAGATTGATATATTCTTTGTAAAGGAAAAAGTTCTAGCTAAACAGCTGCTGGTGCAACATGTTCCTGCCCTTGATCAATGGGTGGATGGCTTGACTAAACCGCTCTCTCCCACTCGGTTTTTCGACTTAAGGAGCAAACTCAATGTGCTTGAACCACAGTTTGAGAGGAGGGGGGTGGGGGTGGGGGGGGGTGGTTATTAGAGTATATTGTAAAAGGTGCAGTTACTCAACTGTAACCTTGGTTAGTTAGTAAGTAGTTAAGCTAGTGGCAGCTGTCATTGAAGCAGCAGGACACCATATATACCTATCTGTACATTGTGATCAAGTGGCTAATAATATTGAGCAATCTTTTCTTTATTTGTTATCCCTAGTTATTCCAACAATGAGGAATGTGTTGTTAACTTATTTATAACTTTTGCAGCCCATGGTGGGTTTGGATGGAAAGAGGCTGGAGGCCGAGAGTAATGTTCTTCTTGCATCTATTGAGAACATGCAGTATGCTGTAACCTTGGATGTCTTACACATGGTACTTTAAGTGGTAGTTGCTTATTTCTGACATTACTGACTAACAGTACAGTTTATCTGATAATATATACTGTCTTCACTCTGCTTTCTGTGGCAGGTTTTCTCTGCCTTTGGACCTGTCCAAAAGATTGCAATGTTTGACAAGAATGGTGGTTTACAGGCTCTGATTCAATATCCAGGTTAGGTTCTCTGAAAAGCTTTACCATCTTTGTTTTGATATATATGTTTATACTATGTTTTTACAGTTGATAATTATTAGGGTTGTGCAAACTGGTGTGGCTGTCAATATTCTTTATATTTCTACGCTTTGAACATTATATTTGGGAAAGTATTTGAATCAAATGTGCTTCTGTGTTGCATGGTTCTGTGAAAATCTGGTTTTTATGATCTACAAATTGATGAGGGGCAAAATGTTACTGTGTGCTTTGGTATATATACTCTGATGAATTCCCTTGTTTGGTTATTTGCATTTTTTTCCTTAGAGTTTCTGCCCATTATGAATAAAATCTAATGTTACTTGATAACAGCAGCGGTCCATTGTTGAGATGATTTATTTTGGATTGAAATTTGTAAGAAAGATGACTCTAGCTTCACCTTATTCTTCTCACTATCTTCTCTTCTGCAAAAAAGTTGTCCAAAGACACATCCTAAAGGTTATGGATACTTCTCATAATCTCCTCAGCAGGGTAGAGCTATAAATTTCTTGTTGGAAAGTTCAAACACAAAATTATACAAGGAATCATGGTTATCAAACTAGTGAGTTAGTAACTTGTAAACTCACAGGCACATTCCGAGTTAACTTGTTAACAAACTTGCTTTTTGGTAGACTCGGAGTAGACTCAGTATACTCATGAGTTTAAGTTTCAGTTTGCTGGTTAAAAAGTTTAACCCAAAACATTCATGTAATGTACTGCATTTTATTTATTTAAGTTATTTTATGGATTATTTAAGTGTCATTAGTCCTTTTTTAGTTATTTAAATGTTATCATTTTAAGAACTTGTGTTTTGTAATTGTGTAAACTTATTATTTATGTTTTGTTTGGTGTAGTTTGAACTTATTATTTATGTTTTCTTTGGTATAGTTTGAACTTATGTTTTATTTTATAATATATGTTTGGGATCTTGATGTACTCTTTGGATTACAGATATCCAAACAGCTGTTGTGGCCAAGGAAGCCTTGGAAGGACACTGCATATATGATGGAGGTTTTTGCAAGCTTCACATCTCGTATTCGCGTCATTCTGATCTTAGTATAAAGGTAACCGATCTACAATGTATAAATGAGGATTCATGTCATGAGTAATGTTTGTAAGAGTTCAGTGTAATGATGAAAACCAGAAAGGTAAAGTGAACAAATCTTGTGCAACTATGATCAAATAATGGTCCATCCGTTATACAAGCATATCTAGACCTATTTGTTTTGGGATATACAGTTTACTGACCATGAGATTCTAGTTTTGGACCTATGGTTTTCAGGTTGAAGTAAGCATGTAGCTGTGTCAATATATGCTGAAAAGACTTCCACTGGATCTTTCCCGATTTCCCTTATTATTATTTGTTGTGGAATTTCTTGAATGCATTAATGTCAAGTATCCTGTCCCAAATAATAAATTCATATTTTCTGTTCATTATGCTTGGCAGGCGAGGGGAATTCCCTATTCAATTGTTATTGAATATTATGAAATCTTTTTCCAAGCTGTCAGCTAGTATGAGTCCATTTATTGTTATTTAACTTTTAAAGAAATGCACTTCTGTTATGTGTTTGGAGGTTCAAATGTTTTGGGATTTGTGTGATTACAGGTGAATAATGATAGAAGTAGAGACTATACTATTCCTAATGTACCACCACCTGTAGTGAATGCTCAGCCCTCAATTTTAGGGCAACATCCAGTTCCCATGACGGGTCCTCCTCCTCAACAGTACAATGGAGCTCAATACGCATCAGTTACTGAGCAGACTCTGATGCCTCAATCTCAGGCTGGATGGGGGACAGCTCCATCTCAGTCTATGCTGCAGATGCATAACAATCCTTACACGCCATCTGCTATGGTGCCACCGCAAACAGCCCCTGGAATGCAGTTTCCAAGTCACATTCAATAGCATCATGCATCTCATGTCTCTTACACAAAGTGGCGAACATAGTCAGCGCATCTGCAGAAGTGAGGACTACCATTTAAATTGTGGCTTTTCCTATGTGAGGAAACTGGCGTTTGCCAATGTGATTCCAAAATTCTCTCTCCCTTTGTTTATTATTAGATGAGATGAGATTTTGATTGTAAGCAATTGGCCAAGAACTTTTGGTTGGCTGGCAACACAGGAAAAAACTACACATTCTATTTTTCGTTTATTTTGACTTGGTTTGGCATTTGTTTTTCAGATATTGCTTTAAAAAAGTTAACAAGGCAATGAAATAAAAGTTGTTAATGGAATTCTTAGGTAATATATGTAAATCTTAATTCTAAATGAAACCCAACGTAGTTTTAACTTGTCTTTTTTTAATATTATTTTTTTAAAACTTCCAGCCTTCTAGGTTCTAACATGAGTAACCAAGTATCGCAACCTACCCTTTGGCGAGAGGGTGACGCAAGGTTCACGGGTGCGTCTTCCTTGGGAGAAAAATGCGCGGAGTCGTCACCAACGTTTATTAAAAGGGAAACGTTAGAAAAATCAAAGGAAAGGTATTAACACCTCTTACGTTTGTCACAAAAGACAACAACCTTAGATTTAGAGTTGTGTGAAATCATGTATCCTAAACTTTTTGTCTCTTTTTATTTTTGAGGTCGACAAAAGTAGGGTTTTTGCTCCTACGTATCCTCTATCGAAGAGAAAATCAAACCTACGTAGTTCTTTCAAAAGGGGCGAATCAAGTGATTCTTTTTACTTGGAAGGTGGTCATTTAAGGCGTTGGACCTTAAAATGATATATTTTACTTGGTGAGAAAAGCTAAGGCGTTGGACCTCTAACCATCTCACGAGGTCGACAAAAGCGGGGCTTTTGCTCCTACGTATCCTCCATCGAAGAGGAAATCAGACCTACGTAGTTCTCGCAAAAGCGGTAAAGTTACATGTTGATTTTATGCTTTTGAACGGTCCATGTTAATCGATAAAAGCAAAGAGGACCGTTTAAGGCGTTGGACCTTAAAACGGTTTTTAAGTGATTTTTATGGACAAAGCTTGATTTGTGAGTTGATTTTAACCTTAGTTTCACTTTGGTTATTAGTCAATTCATTCAAGGAAACTTCCAAAGAAAAACGTCCGATTGATTTTTTTTGATTATTTTATTCAAAGATATTTTGATTATTATTTTTTTTAAGATATTTTAATTATTTTATTATTATTATTATTTTTTTATGTTTAACCGAGGTTACAACGTAAACGATCGGTTAGATTTTGTTTTAACAGTGATTAAACGAGATTACAACGCAAATGATCGGTTGAAATTCATTTTATCATTTATTAGGTGAGATAACGGCTTAAACGATCGGTTAAAGCTCGTTAAAAATGGAAGAAAATAAAACCGAAAATGAACGAAATGAAGATGAAAGCTAAAAAATAAGAAATGAATTGAAAGTCTCGGATTCGAAAACTTACCCATTGAAGAACGAAGAACGAACGAAGAACGAATGAAGAACGGTGAAGAACGATGGAAAACCTTCACGGATTCACTCATGAAAACATCTCGGAAGCGTTACGGAAGCACCTCGGCTTGGATTTTCTTCACGGAAACAATTTTTTTCACCCAAAACAGTTGAAATGCATAGCTAGGGGGATCCGGGATCCTTAGAACATCCCCCTTTCGCCTATTTATAGGAAAAAGGGGGAGGAGGTTGCCGCCCAGCTCGCCCAGGCGAGCTGGGTTGCTTCCTCCAGAAGCAAACCTGCTTCGAAAATACTATGGAAGGTTCAAATTCAAAATTTTGAAAATTGTTATTTGCACCCCCCATTTTGATAAGTTCACCCCCTTCTTTTGTAATTTATGGAAAAGTTAAGGAAGCCTTACGGAAGCATATAGGACTTGACTTTCTTCTTTTTTCTCTTCCTTCTCACCCATATTAAGTTAAATATGCTTATTTAGGGTTATGGGAATTTTACGGAAGCATTACGGAAGTCCCGGAAGCCATTTTTTAACAAAACGGGGGAGGTGGTTGCCGCCCAGCTCGCCCAGGCGAGCTAGGTTTCTTTCACCTTAAGCAAGAAAATGCCCAGAATCCTCTAGAAGGGCCCAGATTTGAAAATTGCTATTTGCATCCCCCATTTTACTAAATACACCCCCTTTGCCTTTTTTGCTGATTCTTTTTCCGTAACGTTATGAAACTTTACGGATTACGTAACGATACTTGTTTTCTTTCCGTAATGTCACAACTTTACAGATTACGCAACCATCCCCTCTTTGACTTCTGGAATGTTACAGAACTTTATGGATTGCGCAATAATGCTTCCTTTCGACTCTTGACATGTCGCGGAACTTCACGAATTGTCTAATGATGGGTGTCAAGTTCCTCGAAGCGGTCATGCGAAGGTCGCATCCCACCAAATAGATGGTCCCCGAACGAAATTAGGGTATGACAATTGCCCCTCTTTACTTACCTTTTATCGGAGATAGGAGAAAAGTAAAGATAAGACACTGATTTCGTCCGTCTTAGCCTCTTCCGTAATTAATCTATGATGATTCCCAAAGGCCATCCTTTTCCCATCATGGGGATTTAATTGATCTTAATTACAATAGTTCCAACCAAAACGATTTGAAATAATTGACTCCCGTTTCTCCTTCTTTTTCTCTGAACAACACAAAACAAAAAATAACATAATATACACATATACACATTTTTTTGGTGAAGGAACCGATTGGGAAAATAACAAAAATTGTATTTTCCCCTCACCGGGGGCTCCGTACTTGATAATGGAGGATGCATGAACAGCGCTAGGCAATCAATTCATGGGACTCCGGACTCAATGATGGAGGATGCACGAACAATCAATTCGTAGGGCTCCGAACTTGATGGTGGAAGATGCATGAACAACGCTATGCAATCAATTCATGAGGCTCCAGACTTGATGGTGGAGGATGCATGAACAACGCTAGGAAATCAATTCATGAGGCTCCAAACTTGATGGTGGAGGATGCATGAACAATGCTAGGCAATCAATTCATGGGGCTCCGGACTCAATGATGGAGGATGCACGAACAGCGCTAGGCAATCAATTCATGGGACTCCGAATAAGATCTGAATTTAGGACCGAATGGTCCACCGGGTTCTTTCACCTAAAAGGCGAACATGCTTTAGCAAGGAAAAAAATAAATCATTCACGAGAGCACCATATTTTAGAGAAACAATATGCTTATGCCAAAATAGTTTTCCTTGTAACCGAAATGAAGGGTAGGATGTCAATGTTTAGCTTTTAAATGAACATTCAAGGGAAACGTGATCGAGGCCGTACCTGAATCAAATAAATATTAAAATGTAGTAACTAGGAAGTGATCCTAGGTCGTTTCCCAACGAGCAATGATACATCAAATGTTCATAACAGATAGTAGGAAATAGTAACAAATTGGGGGGGGGGGGGGGGTTGTTTGCTTTTGTAAATTAAACAGCGAGTAAAATTGAATTAGAAATTATCAGAATTAAAATACGTTGCTTCCCCTTGATTCACAAGCAAGTCTCTTATCCTAGGTTGCGAGAATTTATCCTTTATCAGTTCAACCACTTAATCCAACCCTAAATTAAATTACTAAGCGAAATTTAACATAAAGCATTCATTATGTGATTAAGCATCACACACACCAATTACTCATAAACGATCATTAAGCATGAACATAAATTAAGCGCAAAGACAATTAATCAAGCACTAAGCATGCATGAATTATTAGCAACAAATTCAGAGTAATTAGTGAAGAGGAAAAATTGAACAGAATTTAACAGTAATAATAGAAGCTCAAAGAGAACTGTGCTTGATCCTCAAGAGAAAACAACGCTGCGGACTTAGCCTTACATTAATCAAATAGAGAATGAAATTTTATTGATAAAACTAAAAGTCTGAACTGGAATTATAAAAAACAAAAATAAAAGAGAAAGAGAAGAGAGACTAAAACTAAAAACAAAAAATAGAAGAGAGAAAGGAGAGAGAGAGAGAGAGCTAAACTAGAACCTTGGTGCTGTTATATAGTTTTTCAGCCCCAAAGCTTACAAATCTGTTTTAAATCCAAGCCCATAAGTAAAATCAAATCAAATCTAGATAAGATAAGAGAAGATCTAGATGAAATAATATCTAGATGAGATCAAGTCTAAATAATATCTAGATAAGATAAGATAAGATCTAATTTTGTAGAATAAATTAGTCTGCCCTCTTCAAGTCCAAGCCCAATTCTGGATTCAAGCCCAAGCCCAATTCTAGATTCAAGCCCAATGTTTCATTAATTCCTGAAATTAGATTAAAAACATCAAATTAGCTGAATGGGCCCAAATAATAAAACTGCGTCATAAATTTGACAATTAAGACTAATCAGTATTTAAAATGGTGCAAAAAGGGTTAAGAAATAGGAGAAAAAAATGGCACATCAAAACCCCCCATACTTAGCCTTTTGCACTCTTGGGCAAAATGAAATAAAGAACAAAATCCAAGGATATCAAAGAGAGACAAACAAAAACATTTACATATTTCTCAATGAACATCAAGGAATGAAAGGAATGGGTAACATCTAACATTAAGAGATCCAAAGAGTTAAGACATTCGTGAAAATCATCCAAGCAACCAAATCATGGCAAAATAGTTAATCAACTCAATAATGAAAAATGATTAAGCCTCACAAGATATACACTCTATCTCTCAAGTGTCTAGGCTACTGTTTACTCTCGAAGCACCCATGAAAACAAACACCACATAGACTTGGCAAAATTCTAAAATTGACAAACAACTTGACAACACATGCATATGAGGATCAAAAGGTCTTTAAAGGTTGTAATGGGGCCAAGGACAAGGTAGGGAAGAAAAATATGGAATAAGTAGCTAAATCCCAAAGGAATAGAGGAGCAATGGGAAATAAGTGGAAATTAAGCACAAGTACTAAACCCAAACCCTCTAATATCAACAAAATCAACCAAGGCTCTCAAATCAAGTTCTCATATCAAGACCTTATTTATTCAACTTCACTTCTTTTCTTCTTCTTTTTTTTTGAAGGGTACGAAATTGCAGAATTTGCAGCAACTGATTTTTTTTATTTTGATTTATTTTTTATTTTTTGATTGAACAGTATAAAATTGAAGATTAAAGAAAGAACTAGGCAATATATATATACATCAAGCATGGCCAAAAATCATATCTTCCAATGAAACATACCCCTCCACACTTATTCCCAACTTATTCCTAAAACAATTCCAAAGCTCCAAAATTCCTTAAGGGTAAGGTGATATCATGGTTTTTCACTTAAGGCTTGTAATGAGCTTCAAAACAAAGAAAGGGGAAAATAGGCTCAAAGGGGCTATCAAAGGAATTAATTCAAGGTAAGTCCATTTGGCTAGAAGCTTATAAGAACGAAATTGCCTAAATCATTTCCAAATATGCATGTGAATTAGGAAACATCAACAAGAATCAAGCCAAGGCTATTGTGCAAGCAATCAATGGGGCAAAACACACCAAAAGATTATGATGATGGATGGCTCAAATTCTCACAAAGGTAAACTTATCACTTTCAAATTGAGCTTTCAAAACTATCATGACATGTAAAGGAAAAACAAGGATTTCAAGTCACAAAATGTCAAGAGACTTTTATTTTCAGAACAATTACCCTTCAAAACAAAGAAAGGGGAAAATAGGCTCAAATGGGCTATCAAAGGAATTAATTCAAGGTAAGTCCATTTGGCTAGAAACTTATAAGAACGAAATTGCCTAAATCATTTCCAAATATGCATGTGAATTAGGAAACATCAACAAGAATCAAGCCAAGGCTATTGTGCAAGCAATCAATGGGGCAAAACACACCAAAAGATTATGATGATGGATGGCTCGAATTCTCACAAAGGTAAACTTATCACTTTCAAATTGAGCTTTCAAAACTATCATGACATGTAAAGGAAAAACAAGGATTTCAAGTCACAAAATGTCAAGAGACTTTTATTTTCAGAACAATTACCCATTACTTGAACATATCCTATAATTCAAAGACAAACATGCAAATTTAACACAACAAAACTAACAAAATTAAACTAGAACCCAACAAAACTAACAAAATTTAAACTAATTTAACACAACTAACAAAACCAAAACCAAAGAACACACTCCCCCCCCATACTTTAACAACACATTGTCCTCAATGTGGCACAATTAAAAGATTAAAAGCAATTTAACCATCAAATAGAATCGGACAAATGTAATAAAAGTAAAGAAGGAGATAGGAAAGAAAAACTCCCTAAGTTATGGTAGAGGAAGAGTAGGGTGGAGTAAGGAAGTCTCTTCCACCACTACATCCACTAAAGAAGGGTTTGTGAGGAATGGCTTAAGTCGGTGTCCATTGACCTTGAAGCTCTTGTTTGTGGAGTCGCTTTTGATCTCAACTGTACCATAAGGAAAAACATTAGTAACAACAAAAGGACCAATCCACTTAGACCTCAAATTACCACTCATGAGTCCAAGCTTAGAATTATACAATAACACTTTTTGCCCAACCATGAAGTCCTTCTTAATTATCATGCTATCATGGAACTTCTTGGTCTTTTCTTTGTAGAACTTGGCATTCTCGTAGACTTCCAGGCGGATCTCATCTAACTCACTCAGTTGCAACTTTCTTTCCTCACCAGCTTGATCCATAGAGAAGTTGCAGGTCTTCACTGCCCAGTATGCTTTGTGCTCAATCTCCACTGGAAGATGACATGCCTTTCCAAAGACAACCCGATAAGGAGACATTCCTATGGGTTCTTTGTAGGCAGTCCTATGTGCCCAAAGAGCATCATCTAGCCTGGTACTCCAATCTTTCTTGCTTGGTTGCACAATCTTCTCTAAAATTCTCTTGATCTCTCTGTTAGAAATTTTTGTCTGTTCATTGGTTTGGGGGTGGTATGGTGTGGATACCCTATGGACAACCCTATACTTTTTAAGCAAGGCATGCATTGATTTGTAGCAAAAATGGGTTCCTTGATCACTAACGATTGCTTTAGGTACTCCAAACCTGCAAAACATATTAGATCTGACAAAATCTACAACAACCTTAGCATCATTAGTTCTAGTGGGCTTGGCTTCCACCCATTTTGAAACATAATCAACTGCTAGGAGAATGTAAACATAACCAAAAGATATAGGAAAAGGACCCATGAAATATATACCCAAGACATCAAACACCTTACAGAATAGCACAGGTTGCTGAGGCATTTGTTGTCGCCATGTAAGTGCACTTCCTACTCCTTGACACTGCTCGCAAGTGCTACAAATCATCCACGCATCTTTAAAGATGGTGGGCCAATAAAAGCCACAGTCAAGCACCTTGCGGGCTGTCCTTTGAACACCCAGATGACCTCCCGGTGCGGAAGAATGACAGAACTGCAGGACTGAGTCAGTCTCATGATCTGGAATGCATCGTCTAATGACCTAATCATTGCACAATTTCCACAAGTAGGGGTCATCCCAAATAAAATGCTTAGCATCACTTTTAATTTTATCTTTCCTTAGATGCTAAGGGAGGAAAAACAAAAGCAACTAAATAATTGACAATGTTAGCAAACCAGGGAGTAGAAAGAGAATCAGAAATACATACATACATATATATATATATATTGTCATCCGGGAAATCATCCCGAATGAGTGAGTCCTCATCAGACACATGTTCGATCCGACTCAAATGATTAGCAACTAAATTTTGTGCTCCGCTCCTATCACAGATCTCCAAGTCAAACTCTTGGAGCCAGAGCATCCATTGGATCAACCTAGGCTTTGAATCAGCCTTCTGCAACAAGTACTTTAAAACTGCATGGTCAGTATAAACAATAATGCGAGTACCAAGCAAATAAGAACGAAATTTTTCAAGAGCAAAAACTATGGCTAGTAGCTCTTTCTCAGTAGTAGTATAATTCGCTTGGGCAGCATCTAAAGTCCTAGAAGCATAATATATCACCCTAGGCAATTTATCAATTTTCAGAGCAAGGACAACCCCCAATGCATAATTTGATGCATCACACATAAGCTCAAAAGGGGCTGTCCAGTCGGGTGCCTGGATGATGGGGGTGGTAGTCTGTGCTCTTTTGAGGCAATCAAAAGCCTCTTTGCATTTATCATTAAAGTCAAACTCCACCTGCTTTTGCAACAAGTTGGATAGTGGAAGGGCTACTTTGCTAAAATCTCTTATAAAACGCCTGTAGAATCCTGCATGACCAAAAAAAGTTGCACCTCTCGCACACAAGAGGGGTAAGGCAATTGTGAAATAACAGAAATTTTTGCAGGATCTACTTCAATGCCTTTATTGGAAATAATGTGGCCTAAAACTATACCTTGCTCAACCATAAAATGACATTTTTCAAAATTTAGAACAAGGTTAGTTTCAGTGCATCTATTCAAAACCTTTTCCAGACTATCCAAACAAACATCAAAAGAGGATCCATATACAGTGAAATCATCCATAAACACCTCTATGCAATTTTCTAAAAAATCACTAAAAATACTAATCATGCTCCGCTGGAAGGTACCAGGGGCATTGCACAGGCCGAAAGGAATCCTCCTATAAGCTAAAGTGTCCAAGGGGTAGGTGAATGTGGTCTTTTCCTGATCCTCAGGAGCAATAGTGATTTTCATATAACCAGAAAAACCATCAAGGAAACAGTAGTGAGATTTACTTGCCAGGCGTTCAAGCATCTGGTCAATGAATGGCAGTGAAAAATGGTCCTTTTTGGTAACCTGGTTCAGCCTCCTATAGTCGATGCATACTCTCCAACTGTTCTGCACTCGAGTAGGAATCAGCTCATCCTTCTCATTTTTGATCACGGTGAGGCCGATTTTCTTCGGGACTACCTAGACGGGACTCACCCATTGGCTGTCGAAGATAGGATAAATGATTCCAGCTTGCAAAAGCTTGGTTACCTCCTTCTTCACTACATCAAGAATCACCGGGTTGAGTCTTCTCTGTGGCTGTCTTACTGGTTTAGCCCCATATTCTAAATTTATTCGATGCATACATGTGGATGGGCTAATACCAGGAATGTCTGCCAGGGTCTAGCCTATAGCCTTCTTATGCTTCTTGAGAACTGATAACAACTTCTCCTCTTGCTCATCAACAAGGTAGGCAGATATAATTATTGGAAAACTTTTGCTATCATCCAAGTAAGCATATTTTAAATTTGATGGAAGAGGCTTCAATTCTGGTGTGGATGGCTAGATAGTGGTAGAAAGAGATGGTTTCTCAGCCTGTACCTCATAAAGAAAGTCAGAGGTATGTGTACTTCCTAAAACATGGTTAGTTCTATCCGACTCTATAAAATCAATCTCAAGAGGTAAAACATCAGCAGACATGTAATCAATATCAAATTCAGATTCACTCTCAACATCAAATTCAGACATATGATCAAGTACAAATTCAGATTCAATGCACGAAGAGTGAAAGGCATGCAGATTAGAATGAAGATCAGTCATGTAATCATCAACAATATGGTCAATTATTTCAACACGAAATACAAAAAGATCTTCAGATGGGTGTTTCATAGCATCAAGAATATTAAAATGAACAGTTATATCACCAAACTCCATAGATAGTGTGCCTGCATATACATCTATCTTAGTTCTAGCAGTTTTCATAAAAAGGTCTGCCTAGAATGATGGGAACTGATCCTTTAGAAAATCCCTCCTCCATATTTAAAATATAAAAATCAACAGGGAAAATCAGCTCACCAACTCTAACTAAGACATCCTCTATGAAACCAGCAGGATAGACAACACTTCTATTAGCTAAATGAATTACCACATCAGTTGATTGCAAAGGACCTAGAGATAGAGAATTAAAAATAGACAGAGGCATAACACTAACAGAAGCTCCTAAATCTAGCATGGCATAGTCAAACTTATTGTTCCCTATAATACAAGGTATGCTGAATGTACCTGGATCTTTACATTTTTCAGGGATTTGGGGAACAGATTTACCAATCAATGCGGAGACATTTCTGCCCATACTAATTCTTTCACTTCCTTTAAGCTTCCGCTTATTAGTGCACAACTCTTTCAAGAATTTAGCATATCTTGGAATTTGCTTTATTGCATCTAGCAGAGGTATGTTTACCTCTACTTTCCTAAATGTTTCCAAGATCTCCTTCTCTGCCTCTTCCATTTTTTTGTTGGAAATTGCTCTTGGAGGGAATGGAAGAGGGATATGCTGCTTCTCTTTAGATTCACCTGCATAGAAATTGTTAGGTAACTTACTCTTTAAATTTTTGTCATCATCTTTTTCTGGAGTAGAGTGAGGTTGGGCAGGTTCATTGGCGGATGAGGAAGATGCTACTAGTTGAGTTCCTTGACATTGCTTTCCTGACCTCAATGTAATGGCACTCACATTTTTGGGATTTTGGACAGATTGAGAAGGTAATCTATCAGAATTCTGGGACTGTTGTTGATTTAACTGTGTAGCCCACTGTCCCATCTGATTAGTTAAGCTCTGAATGGAGGCTCTGGTCTCTTGTTGAAACTGCATGTTTTGCATAGTCATTTGCCTCACAAGTTCTTCAAGGGAAGGTTGCGGAGGGGCCTCAACTGTTTGTTGTTTCTGGGGCTGTTGCTATTGTTGTTGTTGTTGTTGTTGTTGTTGTTGTTGTTGTTGTTGTTGTTGTTGCTAGATTGGTGGAGGAACGCATGGTCTGCTTGGGCCAACAACATTTTGAAAATAAGGCTGTTGTTGTTGCTGCTGTTGTGAAGGATTCGACCATCTAAGGTTGGGATGATTCCTCTATCTGGGATTGCACCTGTTGCTGGAGAGGTCATAGTTGTTCTGTTGTGGCTGATTTTACTGCTGAGGTTGAGGAGGTCTGTTGTAGATGTTTGCAGCATAAGCTTCAGGATGTTCAATTGCTTAAGATTGTTGCACAGAAGGGCAAAGGTCTGTGTGGTGGTCGGCAGAGGAGCTTAAAACAAAGAGTTTGGCGGTAGGTGCAGATTTTTGATTCATGGCCAGTTGGGTTACCAAGTTAACCAAGGCATCTAGTTTACCTTCAAGCTTCTTAGTCTCACCTGATGAAGATGAATTCGTGGCTACTTCATGCACTCCTCTAATGACAATAGCATCAATTTTGGCACTGAATTGCTGGGAGTTGGAAGCCATCTTCTCAATTAAATTTCTGGCTTCAGCAGGGGTCATGTCCCCAAGGGCTCCACCATGGGCAACATCTATCATACTTCTCTGCATGTTGCTGAGTCCTTCATAAAAATATTGGAGAAGAAGCTGCCCTGAAATCTGGTGGTGAGGGCAACTGGCACATAATTTTTTAAATCTCTCCCAGTATTCATATAGGCTCTCTCCACTGAGTTGTCTAATGCCTAAAATATCTTTTCTGATAACCGTGGTCCTGGAAGCAGGGAATATAGCCAGTCCTTTGCCACTCCTTCTAAAGAATGAGGAAAGACCTTCAGAAATATGTGATCCTCCTGGACATCTGGTGGTTTCATGGTGGAGCAGACAATATGGAATTCTTTCAGATGCTTGTGTGGGTCTTCACCTGCAAGGCCATGAAACTTTGGAAGCAAATGGATCAGTCCAGTTTTAAGAACATATGGGACATCCTCATCAGGGTATTGGATGCACAAGCTTTCGTAGGTGAAATTAGGTGCAGCCAATTCCCTTAGAGTCCTCTCACGGGGTGGAGGGTGTGCCATGTTCTCAGAATATTCAAAATCAGAATGCTCAAAACTATAATGCTCAAAATCACTAATAACAGAATGCTCAGGATGCTCAAAAGGTACTAAATGATGTCTAACTAATCTATGAAATGTCTTATCTATTTCAGGATCAAAGGGTTGTAAGTCAGATGGATTTCCTCTAGTCATACACTAAATTCAGCATGCACAACTAGTTGCCTTCTTATGCAAGTAATAGTGTAGGTTTGAACTACAACTACCATTAAATGATATCCAAATGACTTGAAATTTTGTGAGAAACCTTATAAAATGATGAGAAGATAACACAAAAAATTTCAAATGAAAATTCAAAGTCTAACTATATAAGCTAAAAATGATAAGTTAAGAAAAATAAGAGAATAATACTTGAAAAATAAAAAACTTTTGACATAATCACTTTTTTTGGACGATGGAGACCTCAACCGGCCAAAGGACGGCTCCCACGGCATAGGAAAGTTTTTTCTACCCCAAATACATATATAATAATTGCGATTCTGATAACCGGAGCAGAAGTTATGGCCGTTTGAAGTTTTAACAAAAATCAAATTTGCTACTTTTTTGGAACTTTCAAATCTGACCAAACTAAAGGCTCTAGCTATTTTTCCCACAAAATATAGATTAAAAGAAGTTACCACAAAAAATTCAGCCAAAAATAACAACTCTAGCTACTAAAACAAAAAATCCCAAATAATTCAGCAAGGGTGGTCGCTAAAATCCGTCGCTACATGATTTCCACTACTACTCTGTTTTGCCGCAAGCATAAGTGGTCGCTAAATCCATCACAAAACACTATTCACAGCAAAACACCCAAAACTGAAACAGGGGAAACGCTTAACAGAAAAACTAAAACAGAACATACACTAAACAAAATACCAAGACACTAAACAACACGAACACACACACTAACACAACACTAACAATTAAACATAAAACACGAAAGAATTAAACACTAACACGACACTAGCTATTATGAACCTTTGGACACTGCTCCCCGGCAACGATGCCAAATTTGATCGAGGCCGTACCCGAATCAAATAAATATTAAAATGTAGTAACTAGGAAGTGATCCTAGGTCGTTTCCCAACGAGCAATGATACACCAAATGTTCATAACAGATAGTAGGAAATAGTAACAAATTGGGGGGGGGGGGGTGTTTGCTTTTGTAAATTAAACGACGAGTAAAATTGAATTAGAAATTATCAGAATTAAAATACGTTGCTTCCCCTTGATTCACAAGCAAATCTCTTATCCTAGGTTGCGAGAATTTGTCCTTTATCAGTTCAACCACTTAATCCAACCCTAAATTAAATTACTAAGCGAAATTTAACATAAAGCATTCATTATGTGATTAAGCATCACACACACCAATTACTCATAAACGATCATTAAGCATGAACGTAAATTAAGCGCAGAGACAATTAATCAGCACTAAGCATGCATGAATTAATAGCAAAAAATTCAGAGTAATTAGTGAAGAGGAAAAACTGAACAAAATTTAACAGTAATAATAGAACCTCAAAGAGAACTGTGCTTGATCCTCAAGAGAAAACAACGCTGCAGACTTAGCCTTCCATTAATCAAATAGAGAACGAAATTTTATTGATAAAACTAAAAGTCTGAACTGGAATTGTAAAAAACGAAAATAAAAGAGAAAGAGAAAGAGAAGAGAGACTAAAACTAAAAACGAAAAATAGAAGAGAGAGAGGAGAGAGAGAGAAGAGAGAGAGAGAGAGCTAAACTAGAACCTTGGTGCTGTTATATAGTTTTTCAGCCCCAAAGCTTAGAAATATGTTTTAAATCCAAGCCCATAAGTAAAATCAAATCAAATCTAGATAAGATAAGATAAGATAAGATCTAGACGAAATAATATCTAGATGAGATCAAATCTAAATAATATCTAGATAAGATAAGATCTAATTTTGTAGAATAAATTAGTCTGCCCTCTTCAAGTCCAAGCCCAATTATGGATTCAAGCCCAAGCCCAATTCTAGATTCAAGCCCAATGCTTCATTAATTGCTGAAATTATATTAAAAACATCAAATTAGCTGAATGGGCCTAAATAATAAAACTGCCGCATAAATTTGACAATTAAGACTAATCAATATTTAAAATGGTGCAAAAAGGGTTAAGAAATAGGAGAAAATAATGGCACATCAAAACGTCGGGCCAAACTGAAACTGGGAATAAAATCACTTATAGTGTATAAAAACTCACATAGGTAAGTGTTTTACCTTAATTCCAAACCATAGCTGCACCATGACTTTATTTTGCACATGATTTCCTATCGAACCAAAAGATTACACGCGCGATCACGGATCAATAGGATTTTCTCGAGGGTAGTGTTTTTGGAGAGGAAACTGGGTGTTTCGGTCTTTTCCTCTTTGTTTATGTGGGGCAGGACATCGCCAGTTGGGAGCGACCTTGAATGACAATCACAAAGGAAGAACCACTTCGAAATTGGTTTTCCCTTTGTCGGCGGTCATTTACCTCGCCGAAAATTTATCTGGTCCGAAGACCTTCTGTTCTCTTTCTTGGTTTCCTTTATTGATCGGGAATTATTCTGTTTTCCTCTGATCTTTTCCTTTTTACTTTCTTCCGATCTTTGATCAGGAACCCTTCTTTTCCTTTTCTTTTCTTTCTTTTCATTTCTTCCTTTTCTTTCTTTTCATTTCTTTCTCTTTTTTTTTTCTTCCAATCTTTGATTGGGAATTCGGGGTTTAGCATTCGTTATTCGCTTTCCCTTGAGGAGATTCTGCTGTCCTCTTCTTCGGGGGAAAGGATGAGGATTCTCTTCATGGGCCATGGTTCAAGGTAGCTTAAGGTTATGTCTCAACATGGTCTTTTCATTGTGCGTGCCCGATTTTGATATTTGGGGGCAAAACAAATTAATGTGTCAGGGTGTCGGTTTTGGGTTAAACTCCCATATTATTTCCACGAGGTGTGCGTAACAATGATGATTTGGAAACAACGCACAAAATTAGTCATGCATACAGCTAGGTGGGTACTCAAGCATCCAGCTTATGGCATTATGATACTAAGGCTTGGTATTGACGCAAGTAGACCCAACGTTTCCAAATTATGTTCTTTCATTGGTTCAACGAATCCATCCATTCTTATCTCGGTTATTTTGAAAAATATACTCTTAGCGTCAATTTCTTGTTTCCAAAAGATATGTTTGCTCTCTACGAATGATTTGTGCTTCCTATGACCATAACATGCCGACCTTCGAGGTCTTTCTTTCTTTTTTCTTTTTGTTTAATTTTTTCTTATACATGTTTGCAAAAAACTATACATCCATTGCTATCTATGAGAATTTTTTTTTCTTTTTTTCTCTGTACACCTACGTTCCTATACACGAAAAAAAACTTTTTTTTTCTCTATATACACACGCATTGAAAAAATCTTTCTCTCTATACCGACATGGTCTATATAAAATCTCTATTCCTTTTCAAAGATTTCTTTTCCCCTTTTCAATATACACTCATTGTTTATATAAAAATTTCCTTTATATACACTCATTGCTTATATACAAGAATTTCTTTTCACACATTGTTTATATACAAAAATTTCTTTTCTTTTCTTTATATACAGATATGACATTTTGTTCACAACGTCTCTTTCTTTCTCTATTCTTGGCGTTATTACGACGTTTGTTCGTTTTATTTTAGGATGACGTTCCTAAACGAAAACTCTACACGGTTCCGGAATTTCAACAAATATTATCGACAATAACGAAATAAGCACTAACGCAACAATCCAAACAAAATGTATGCACAAAACAAATGACAATCGAAAAAAAAAACAACAAAAACAAACGTTAGTCCCTCAAGTGATGGAAACAAGATAACATACAAATGATAAATGATGAAACATAAAAATGAAAAGAATACGAATCTGGGGATCCCACGGTCATGTGGCTTCGCTCCCTCCCAAGAAATCGAACAAGTCAGTCATATCCTCGTCCATGCGGGGTTCATCCATCCCACTGGGGGATCCTACAGGCTCCTCCCCGACCTGGGCATCGGGCCAGTCTCCAGGCCATGCGACCTTAGCCGCAAACTGCTCCGGGGTAGGGCATACAAAAGGGGTGGAACCCTGCCTCTGCTGACTGTGGTTGACCCGGTAGAGATACTCGTGTATCTGCACCTGTTCGCGGTGGTTGGCCGCCTGCTGGCGAACCAAATGCTGTAGATACCGCTCCACGCCCAGCGGCTCAGCCAGATCAGCCTGCCGAGGTGGTGGCGGTGCACCCACGCCCTGAGGTGCGTTACCCTGTGCCTGCCTAGGCGTGCAATACTTCTCAATGAAGGCTCGGGTGATCGGTGGTCGGATTACTTTGCTGGGGGTGACCTGAGCTTCGAAGGATTGGCAGAGGCCTGTGATCAGAGCCGGAAACCCCAAGGCCCTATTGGACTTTTCTGGGTCCAACGAGTGCCTAGTAGGCGCCATTCCTGCAAATAAATAAATGGCATCAGTAATCACCTGGGCCACGTGGATGCTCATCCGTGTCAGGATGGCATACACCAATTGGCACCTAGCGATTCGTCCCGTGAGGGCCGGTTTCTCAAAGATGTATTTCACGGGATCCATTTTGGAAATAAGCCAAGTGGTATGACTAAGCATGTACTGCCTAAGACGATGTGACGCCCATACCCAGGCGCAACACGTCCTTTCCAACATTGAGTAATTCATCTCACAGGTGGTAAACTTCTTGCTTAAATAGTAAATGGCTTGTTCCTTCTTCCCAGAGTCATCGTGCTGACCAAACACGCATCCCATAGACTCATCTAACACAGTCATGTACAAGAAAATAGGTCTTCCTATTACAGGCAGCATGAGCACCGGGGGATTCACGAGGCTCTGTTTGATTTTTTTGAAGGCCTCTTGGCAGTCGTTATTCCACAGGACCGCCTGGTTTTTACGCAAGAGTTTGAAGATGGGCTCGCAGGTAGGGGTGAGTTGCGAGATAAATCTCGCGATGTAATTCAACCTGCCTAGAAAACCTTGAACCTGCTTCTCTGTGCGTGGCTCTGGCATTTCAAGAATGGCCTTCACTTTCTCAGGATCTATTTCTATCCCTTTTTGGCTCACGATAAAACCCAACAACTTGCCTGACTTTACCCCGAAGGTGCACTTAGCGGGGTTTAGTTTCAGTTGGTACTTCCACAACCTTCCAAACAGCTTACATAGATTGATGAGGTGTTCATCCTCGGTCCGAGATTTGGCAATCATGTCATCTACGTAGACTTCTATCTCTTTATGCATCATGTCATTGAATAAGGCTACCATGGCACGTTGATAGGTTGCCCCAGCATTTTTTAGGCCGAATGACATCACTTTGTAGCAGAATGTTCCCCATAGGGTGATGAAAGTGGTCTTCTCCACGTCTTCGGGTGCCATTTTTATCTGGTTATACCCTGAGAAACCATCCACGAATGAGAAGAGGGCGAACTTAGCTATATTATCTACTAGTATATCAATGTGTGGTAAGGGGAAATTGTCTTTAGGACTGGCTCGGTTTAAATCCCGATAGTCTATGCACATTCGCACTTTGCCATCCTTTTTTGGGACAGGCACAATGTTGGCTACCCACACAGGGTATCGAGCCACAGCCAAGAAATCCGCATCGAACTGCTTTCTCACTTCTTCTTTAATTTACAAAGACATTTCGGGTCTCATCCTTCGTAATTTTTGCTTAATAGGGGAACACCCAGGGTTAAATGGCAACCTATGCTGCACAATGTCGAGGTCTAGTCCTAGCATGTCTTGGTACGACCATGCGAAGATGTCTTGATATTCTTCAAGAAGGGTTATCAAATCTTGGCGGATAGGTGCGGTCATACCGGTCTCTACCTTCACTTCTTTCTTTCCCTCTCCGGCCTCTAAGTCTATTAGTTCGGCTTCCTCTTGGTGAGGCTTCATTTCGCGTTCTTCCTGAGCAATCAACCTCTCCAACTCTGGTGAAAGGATATCCTCTTCCTCGTCTTCGTTTATTGTTTGACTTACTTCTCGGTCAAAATCGATTATCAAGCCCTCATTGTTAGAATCCTCAAAGGATCGATCCTTACATCTATACCATTCAAGACAAAAACAAAAACATGCAAAATGATATGAGAAAAGGTGGAATCGCAAGAACAGATGAAACAAGATCTCTTTGTATTAATAAGATAGGTTTCAACAAAACAAAAGAGAAAGGAATCTATAGCCTAAAATTACATTGAATCGGCGGTATAGACTTCCGACTGGCTCGTCATGTGCCAATTCCCCAGTTGGAAATTGGGATGGCACGGTTGCACGAAACTCGACAGATCTTGTGGAGCTTCTCCTCCTATTGCCGCCACCTCTTCCTCGAACATTATCCCGGCACTTGTGAAACACTGGCTAACATGACCGGGCCATGCTCTATCTGTCCGGAGTCTTGACGGTGCATTCCTTCTTCCAGATTTCCTGGGCTTATACCCCAACCCATATTTGTGCGGGTTGCCCCTAATGTCAACCACATCGACATTCCCGTGACTGTTCTTGCCCAAACCCATTCCAGGCTCATAACCGTGTCTGAGCATTACCCGTGCCACCATCAGGGCTGCATTAGAGAAACAAGGTAGCAATGGGCTTGTTTCCACGGAGGCTTAACTTACCACCTCGAAAGATTGGAAAGCTGTTTCCAATGATTCCTCCGCTGCCTCTACATATGGTGTCGAGGAGGGGCAGCTTACCAACATATCTTCTTCGCCCGACACTATCACTAAGAGTCCACCAACTGCGAATTTCAGTTTCTGGTGAAGCGTCGAGGGGACCACCCCTAGCGCGTGGATCCATAGCCTCCCCAAAAGGCAGCTGTAGGCGAGATTTATGTACATCACTTGGAAAACCACATTGCAAGTGTGGGGGCCTATTTGAATGGGGATGTCAATTTCCCCCATCACCTCCCGCCGACTACCGTCGAAAGCTCGTACTACCATCAAACTCGGTTTTAGATGTGATGCATTAAAAGGAAGCTTCTCCAAGGTGGTCTTTGGCATCACATTTAAACTTGAACCATTATCGATGAGTACTTTAGCGACGACATGGTCCCTGCATCTGACAGACACATGTAGAGCTTTGTTGTGCCCTCTCCCCTCAACTAGAATCTCCTCCTCCGCGAACGCGAGGTAGTTATTGGCAGTTATGTGATTAACAATGCCTTCAAAGCCCTCGATTGAGATGTCGTGTGCTACATGGGCTTCGTTGAGGACCTTGACTAATAGTGCACGATGAGGCTCGGAGCTCATGAGCAGTTCAAGAAAGGAGATCCTTGCCGGAGTTTTATTCAATTGCTTAACCACTTTAAACTCACTTTGTTGGATGAGACGAAGAAACTCGTGAGCCTCCTCCAAGGTCACCGCCCTTCCTTGGAGATCTTCCTTCTTTTTAGCCCCCTTTACTACCGGGGGATCCACTTCTTTTGAGGGGGTGGCCGCACCTAAAGACTCTTGGGTCATGGGTGCTTTCCCCTTGGAGGGCAGTTCCGTTGGGTGAGGGGGAGCAAACACCCGGCCACTGCGGGTTACGCCACTAAGGCCGGTAATGTTGGTCACCTTGGCTGACAAGGAGTCAACCTCGGTTGCAGCCCCTTTTCCAATAACGGGAGGGGTATACCTCCATGGGACGGCCTTATTGCTTTGATAGGAAAAGGGCGTTGGCTTGGGCACTGCCGAGGGGTATTCAGACCTAGGGTTGGTCGTATTCCTAGTGAAACGTATCACTAGGGGTTTGGGGGTTGGGGGAGCTTTCCTTTCTGCCGATTGCATGCAAATCTGCGGCTCTTCTCTACCTCTCTCGGACACTTCGAGCTGCCCCCTGTCCATGAGCCGTTGAAGTAGCTCCTCCACCACAGGGCATGTTTCCATGTCGTGCAATTCCCCGAGATGAAACAGACATTCGTCTCTTTTTCCTCCGCCACGAGAGACCATGCATGCTGCTTGCAGCGACTGGTAGATGAATCTTTTGGATGCGGCCACACCTTCTAATCTCTTTGACCTTGACGGCCTATCCTCTTCAATGGCATTCACGCTAGCTCCTCCATGACTGGCTAGCGGATTGGTCTTAACGTTGGGGCCCTCTTCTTGAAATGATAGCCAGTCGACATTTATTAGGTGTTGCACCTTATACTTGAATGGCAAGCAAGAATCAATGTTGTGCCCGGGGGCTCCACTATGGTATGTGCACGTGGCATTTGAGTTGTACCACTTGGGGTATGGCAGCTAGAAGACCTTTCCGGGTATGGCCACCACCAAATGGTTTTCCAACAATGAGGGCCATATCTCGGAATATGCCATGGGAATAGGAGAGAACTGCTCTCTCTGGGCCGGGAGGGGGGGGGGGGGCGGGGGGCATTGCAGATTGTCATAGCTCGTGCCAAGAGTCGCATTAATTGCCAGCCGGGGTGTGGCTAGAGCCGCGTGTTGTGCAGGCGCCTTTTCTGTTGTGGCAGGCCCTTTTACTTGAGCTAGGAGGGAACTTCCGGCTTGGATCGAGAAGTTCGGGTGGTTGTGTTGGTATGAGCTTTGAGCATTTTGGGGCATTTTGATCCACGTTGGGGCGGTGGTGACCGCGTGGGTATCCCCTTCCTTTTTCTGTGTGCCCACCACTAGGGCTCTTCTATTGCTGTTGGGGCTAGCGTTGGAGGCGTATTCAAACTTGCCTTTCCTCAGCCCCGACTCGATTCTTTCTCCAGCAAAGACAAGGTCTGCAAAGTTGGCCGGCATATATCCTATCAGCTTCTCGTAGTAGAATGTATGCAGTGTATCTACCATGATCGTG
This sequence comes from Glycine soja, assembly GCF_004193775.1. NCBI lineage: Eukaryota > Viridiplantae > Streptophyta > Magnoliopsida > Fabales > Fabaceae > Glycine > Glycine soja. Next base: position 38,405,086 of record NC_041015.1, on the reverse strand, counting down.
ATCATTTCCCTCTCAGTCATGGGTGGGATGACTTGGGCTGCTAGGTCTCTCCACTTTTGAGCATATTCCTTGATGGATTCATGTTCCCGTTTGCTCATACTCTGAAGTTGGTTCCGATTGGGAGCCATATCTGTGTTGTATTGGTACTGCCTAATGAAGACAGTTGCCAAGTCTTTCCACGATCGGACTTGAGAGGCTTCTAGATTTGTGTACCACGCCACTGTCGCTCTAGCTAAGCTGTCTTGAAAGAAGTGCATTAACAAATTTTCATCCATGGAATATGCCCCCATCCTTCGGCAATACATCTGAAGATGACTCTTTGGACATGTCGTCCCTTTGTATTTGTCGAAATCTGGTACCTTAAACTTGGGAGGAATGATGATGTCGGGTACCAGACATAGATCGGCTATATCCGAGAAAGGATAGTTGCCGAGGCCTTCCACTGCTCTCAACCTCTCTTCAAGCAGATCGATCTTTCCCTTATCTTTTGAAAGGGGAACGGGTTCGCGGATTGAGACAGGGCATGGCGGATTATGTTTGGCTGGGGCAACTCATGGGGGGCCGGTTGCCTTGGGGGAAGCAGAGGGCCTAAATGAGCATCCCCTTCGTCATCTTCCTCCAGAGGGTAGTCGGCATGAGCAGGGAGTTGCCCCTCGAAGGTAGGGGCTTGGCTCAAGTTGTCTGGAGCGGTACGGGGAGTGAAGTCTGAAGGCAAGCCATAAGGGTAGGCTTGAGGACTATACCTCCGATTGAAGCCTGTCGTGCTTCTGTCCTGACCCGATTTCATCGCGGGCTGTAGTACCGGCTCCGCTTCCCTAGTTGTGTTGGTAGCGGCCGCAGTAGCATTGTCTTCTATTGATTTTTGAATTTTTAGCATGGCTTCCATCATAGAAGCCATCTGATCTTTTAAAGCCGACATTTCGGCCTTCATCTATTCTTGCACTCCCTCTTCGTTACCCATCTTACTTTTGGATCGGGTGTTATAGGGGTGCCTTTGCGCTTTTTTAGTTATGGTGAGTTTCCTGAAGAAACAAACAGTGGTGAGCATGCCACCAGATCATGAATGTGTATGCTAATGAAAGATCAGAGCACTTAGATCCACCTCAAGACCCTTTTTAGACAACATGACGAGTTTCAGAACTTCTCTTTTTATAAAAATGGAACAAAAGCTTTCATCTAGCCAAGATTTCACAAAAGTGTTACAACAGACCCTAGCGGTTTCTAATTATATGGGCCATTAAATCTATCATGTGTTGACAATAATTGATTAGCCCATGAATTTCCTCTGGGGCTGAACACACTTCGGCCATGGCCCTTGCTTTGGCTAGTAGTCGTGGGAGGTCTTGACATCCATTTAAGGTCAAGGCGAACCTATCCATCGACATGGTCGCTTCTTGATGCCATGCATCAATCACCCTCCCTCTTGCCTCCTTCTCGGAGTATGCTTGTGCGAAGTCCTCTACTAGCTTTTGCTCATGAGCCAAAGATTGGTTTAGCTCCTCTTTGTACTGCCCTATTATAGCTAGCATGTTTTGCTCCGTGGCTTCTATGTGCTGGGCCAAACTCCTCTTGGATCTTGAGCAAGCAACTAACTCCTCTTTTAGGACCATGCATAGTTCTTTCAAAAGGGGCGAATCAAGTGACTTTTTTTTTTTACTTGGAAGGTGGTCATTTGGCGTTGGACCTTAAAATGATCCATTTTACTTGGTGAGAAAAGCTAAGGCGTTGGACCTCTAACCATCTCACGAGGTCGACAAAAGCAGGGCTTTTGCTCCTACGTATCCTCCATCGAAGAGGAAATCAGACCTGTGTAGTTCTCGCAAAAGCCGTAAAGTTACATGCTGATTTTATGCTTTTGAACTGTCCATGTTAACCGATAAAAGCAAAGAGGACCGTTTAAGGCGTTGGACCTTAAAACGGGTTTTAAGTGATTTTTATGGACAAAGCTTGATTTGTGAGTTAATTTTAGTCTTAGTTTCACTTTGGTTATTAGTCAATTCATTCAAGGAAACTTCCAAAGAAAAACGTCAGATTGATTTTTTTTGATTATTTTATTCAAAGATATTTTGATTATTTTATTATTATTTTGCTTTTTTTGGTTTAACCGAGGTTACAATGTAAATGATCGGTTAGATTTTGTTTTAACAGTGATTAAACGAGATTACAACGCAAATGATCGATTGAAATTCATTTTATCATTTATTAGGCGAGATAACGACTTAAATGATCGGTTAAAGCTTGTTAAAAACGGAAGAAAATAAAACCGAAAATGAACGAAATGAAGACGAAAGCTAAAAAACAAGAAAGGAATTAAAAGTCTCGGATTCGAAAACTTACCTGTTGAAGAACGAAGAACGAACGAAGAACGAATGAAGAACGACGAAAAACCTTCACGGATTCGCTCACGGAAACATCTCGGAAACGTTACGGAAGCACCTCGGCTTGGATTTTCTTCACGGAAACAATTTTTTTCACCCAAAATAGCTGAAATGCATAGCTAGGCGGATCCGGGATCCTTACCCTTTCGCCTATTTATAGGAAAAAGGGGGAGGAGGTTGCCGCCCAGCTCGCCCAGGCGAGCTGCATTGCTTCCTCTAGAAGCAACCCTGCTTCCAAAATACTCTAGAAGGCCCAAATTCAAAATTTTGAAAATTTTTATTTGCATCCCCCATTTTGATAAGTTCACCCCACTTCTTTCGTAATTTACGGAAAAGTTACGGAAGCCTTTCGGAAGCATATAGGACTTGACTTTCTTCTTTTTTTTTTCTTTTCCTTCTCACCCATATTAAGTGAAATATGCTTATTTAGGGTTATGGGAATTTTACGGAAGCATTACGGAAGTCCCGGAAGCCTCGGAAGCCATTTTTTAACAAAATGGGGGAGGTGGTTGCCGCCTAACTCGCCCAGGCGAGCTAGGTTGCTTCCACCTTAAGCAAGAAAATGCCCAGAATCCTCTAGGAGGGTCCAGATTTGAAAATTGCTATTTGCTTCCCCATTTTACTAAATACACCCCGTTTGCCTTTTTTTGCTGATTCTTTTTCCGTAACATTAGGAAACTTTACAGATTACGTAACGATACTTGTTTTCTTTCCGTAATGTCACAAAACTTTACGGATTATGCAACCATCCCCTCTTTGACTTATGGAATGTTACGGAACTTTACGGATTGCACAATAATGCTTCCTTTTGACTCCCGACATGTCGCAGAACTTCATGGATTGCCTAATGATGGGTGTCAAGTTCCTCGAATCGGTCATGCGAAGGTCGCATCCCACCAAACAGATGGTCCTTGGACGAAATTAGGGTATGACACCAAGTAAGCAAATCATTCCATCCAAGAAAGCAAAAGTAAAGGGGGTGAATCGAGATAGGGTTCAAAAGAACTTCGACAACGGTGTATTCTGGTGATAAACCTGGTGAAAATTTTGTAAGGATCATAGTTGGAGACTAAGTGAATCAGATATGTTGACTTGCTTACTTATATGAAGCTTGATAATTGTTTCATGGGTAATTATATCTCAAAATTAAGAGATGTTTAAATTATTCGATCGGTTTCTTTTTTATTTTAAACTTTGTTTTAGAGATTTGTATGTGTTACTCCATGCATCAGCTAGGATGTCTCAAGGTCAGAAGATTGCCAAGTGTGAGTGTAAAAATAAAAAATAGTTAACAGGTAAATTAAGGATTTAGTAAAAGATATTTTGAGCATAGAAATATGTTTAGAATATTATTTTAGAAATTTAGAATTGTTTTTGAAAATATAATTTTGGTCCCTCGGTTTATTTTATTCAATTTGTAATTTTGATCGCTCTGTTAGGTATGACTATTGGATGATCCATTTTTACTTTAGATTTTGATGATTACAAAGATATAAATTATTAATGTACTAACAAGTTATTGTTAAATAAATAGAACCTACTACATAAACAAGCACACTTGGTATAAATTCATATCCTACAACTCTATATGTCCAACAAAGTATGAAAGGACCCTGTTAGCTACAAAGGAAAGTGCACAAATGTTACTTTTTGAATTTCATATTTTCATCTCTTTATTTGAATTGCTAACATTTGAATTTAAGGAAAAGACAGAGAAAGAAATAAAGCAATTTGTAGAATATTCCTCAATGGTTACTTTCGTCGTGAAAGAGGAACACATGCAGTTGTCTATACTATTATTCATTTCCTCTCAAATTAGACTGTGCCACGTTGCCCCACTTCCAATTGTAAGACAACAACTATTTCAAGACTCAGCAGCAATCCCGCAATGAATCCTTCACTGAAGTCTATAAAAGGCGACTCTTGCTCAAAAATTAAAACAACGAAGTATATCAAGTGAAAACAAGAAAAGGTTCTCTGAAGTGAAACTCTGTCATATCACTAGATGATACACTTTGCACTTAAATTGTTCATCCTTTACTAAGCAAACTTTATTTGTATTTGAGCTTATTTTGTTGTTCACTTTGTGAGTGTTATTGAATCATTGTATTTATTCAAACATCTATTTTTGAAATCCAGTAGTGCCTTAGTGTTAAACAATACTTGGGTGTTCTTAGATTCATGGGGAGTCTAAGGGTGTGCCTGTAGTGGTCCAGAGAATACTTGTATATCCAGGAGTGACAGGATAAAATACTTGTTTGTAATCAAGTTCTGAGTAGTGGAACCCTTTGTAATTTTTCAAAGGAGAATTGGATGTGGCTTTGTTTGAGTGAAACCAACATAAACCTAGTGTTTCTACTTCTCTCTTAAGCTATTTGTTTAAGTGTTCTTTTACGCTTACTTTAACACACTTGTTCACCAAGTGTTTATTTGAAAAACCTTTGTGAAAAGCTTGTTTATCTATTGTTGGATGATAGCTTCTAGTTTTCACTGATACTTGTTTACAATTACTGGACAACATATCTAGTTCTATGTCTTTCAAATTTGTTTATTAAAAAGCTTTCATTTGTGAAAAAGTTATTATCTTTGATTAATGCACTATTCAACCCTTCATTCTAGTGTGATTTTTGGTATTTCATCATCTTTTTTAAAATCGAGACATTTGATCATTCTATTTTAAAAATTCTGCAATTTTGGTCTCCCTATTTCAAAATACAAACATTTGGTCTCCATATTTAAGAAAATCTGCAATTCTGGTCCCTATATTTTAGAAAATCCTCAATTTTGGTTTAATCTTTAATTTTGTCTACATTTTTATTTCTTACTTTGTAATTACTTAAATCATTTTTTGATGGTATCTTAAATGAATATGTTAGGTTTAGGATTCAATTAGACCAAAAGAAAAGATAAAATGTAGAAAAAATTGAGTATTTGACCAAAATTGCGAAAATAGGACAGAATTGAGTATTTCTAAAATAGAAGGACCAAAACCACAAATTTTTTAATATAGGAGGATCAAATTTCTCAATTTTAAATTAGAGGGATCAAAATTGTGGATCAAACAAAATAGAATGTTAAGTCAAAAAACTTTTGTGTCGTAAGATGAATCATGACCCTTAATTATTTTGATTAGATGCAAATAAACAAAGGTTAAAAGCTACATCTCATGTGAAGTCAGACTAAGCCTTGTGAATTCTGTGTCTGAAAGAGCAAACGATAGTTTGTCAAGGTCATGATTTGATATAACATTAATATATGTCATTTAAGATTTCATTTATTACTCTGTGTCTGAGATTCATTTTGTAGAAGACATTCTCCTAGGACCTATCGAATCCTATGAAGAATAAATGAAGTCCAAGATTTAGAAGTTACCAAATACAATCAAAAGATGTGCACTATTGGTGACAAACTTGCTCTAACTTAAAGTAAGTGGTTTTTTTGCTGAAGTGATCAACGTGAAAGCTCACAAGAGTGGTTTTCCAGCATGAAGGAGTACATGCATTTAATGCAAGCATTAAATGCTCCAATGACCACAATCTTCAGAGGTGAGCTCGAGAGAAGAAATCTATCCATTTAGAGGCAACAAACATTTTTTGAAGAATGGCTATAAATATCAAAAGGGGAGTTAGGAGAGTTTTTTGTCGTTAATAAAGTTCACCTATAACAATAGTTTTCATTCTACCATTGGCATGACTCCCTAGGAAGCTCTATATGGTAGAAGGTGTAGGACACCCCTGTGCTGCCTAGAACCCAGAGAGAACCTCACCTTGGGACCTGAAGTTGTATAACAAACCGTTGAGAAGATCAAGTTGATCCAAGAGAGGATGATGACTACTTAGAGTAGGCAGAAGAGTTATCAAGACAAGTGGAGGAAAGACCTAGAATTTGAGGTTGATGATCATGTATTCTTGAGAGTCACCCCATGGACTAGGGCTGGTCGAGCTTTGAAATCCCAAGAACTCACACCTCATTTTATCAGTCCGTTCCAAATACTCAAAAGAGTCGGCCCTGTGGAACACCAAATTGCATTACCCCCGTCTCTTTCTAACCTCCACAATGTCTTTCATGTTTCTCAACTCCGTAAATATAATCATGATCCTTCTCACGTGGTCAAATTAGATGGCGTTCAAGTAAAGGAGAACTTGACATATGAAGCATTGCCTTTGAGGATCGTGGAAAGGGGAACAAAGCACTTAAGAGGAAAAGAGACTCTGTTGGTCAAGGTGGTCTAGGGAGGTACATCAGGAGAGGACGCAGCATGAGAACTAGAGGGTAAAATGCAAGAAGCCTATCCAACCTTGTTTCGGGGATGAAATTTCTAAAAGGGTGGGAGAGTTGTAACACCCTGAAATTTTGATAACTTAAAATAGATGTTTGATGTACTTCTTGTATTATTTAATTACTTTATTAATTTGTATTAGTGTTGTGTGAATTAGCCTTGTGCAAATGCTTGGTGAGGATTGATGCAATCCTACCCCCCAAGGGCATTGGATAGAAGACTCCAAGAAGATTGAGCCAGAGATGCAGGAGAAGACCTTAGGGTAGATTTTGGGCCCATGTGCTAAGTATGAGCCCACTTATCTTTGTACATATTAGATTAGGGTTTCATTATATTTAGGCCTTGTATTTAGGGCTCCATAGTGTAGGGAGGGTACCCTAGTAATGTAGGATTTTTCAACCCTTGTATTTTAGGGCACCTAGACTAGTTTTTGTATTAGGGGTACTTTTGTAATTTTACATGCATTAAGTGCACTATTTGATGTGTGTGTTGGGAGAGAAATTTAATTGAATTGGGAGAAGCCCAATCCAATTAAATTTCGGACCGGGCTAAGGGGGAGGTGAGCATTTGCTTGCTACACCCCATTGCCACATCATATATTCACACTTTGTGTATGTCCTTCATGCTTTACATGCCTCATGACACCTAAGCACACTTAGTGGAGAATCGTGTACTTGATCTTGGATTAGTGGGATGAACCATAGCTAAAATTCACTAATCATAATTAGTGAAATTTTGGCTCCATAAATTCAAATTCAAATTCAAGTGAAATTTGAATAGAAATTTAAATTTCCCTCCAATTTTGTGTGACACTTAGGCTATAAATAGAGACTTTGTGTGTGCATTTTTTCAACTTTGACCATTTTAGAAATTAGACTTCAAAGTTCAGACCTTATTTGAGGCATAAATTTCATGCCCCTCTCTCTCCTTCTCCCTTCACTCATCTTCTCCTGCCTTCAAGCTCTTATCCATGGCTTCCTATGGTTGTGAGCTTGTTCTTGACTCATCTTCTCGTTGAAGTGGCGTCTCCAATCACCTTTCCTCCTTCTCCATTCTGTTGCCATTGATCTTCAAGAAGCAAAGAACTCCATTGATGAAGAAGATCCAAGGCCTACAAGCTCTAAATGGAGCTACATTAAGGATGTTAGGTTATGTGGAGTTTGATTGATCTGCGTTGGGACTGTGTGATTTCGAGATTTGACCCAAAACCTGTTTTGGTAAAACCTCAATCTCAGATTCGTTAACTGTTGGATCGCCTTCAAATTTGGACTGTAGGCTTGAAACCAACGTCTGCATGTTTTGACCATTGAGATTTGTAAAATAACATCTAGAGAGTGAGATATGACCTTTGCACAAAAGTAGTGAAATATGGTGGAGCAGGGATTTGCCCAGAACTCGCCTAAGTGAGTTTAAGTTGGGCTAGCTCGCCCAGGCGAGAAAAATTTCGGCCAAGCAAGTCTTGTAGGTTACAAATATGTCCAGTAGCGAGAAAACCATGATTTTTCTACCCCTATTCTCTCCAAACCCTCACCCAAACCATAAACCCCTCTCCTTCTCCACCCACGACCACCATGAGCTGCCATTGCTTGCTGTTGGACCACTACACAGAGTGGAACTCTTTGATCGGAGCAGAACCTTCAAAATCCAACTCGAGGATTCAATACATAATGGAGCCCTTGACCCTCCTTTCCCAGTTTTTTCAAAGTAACCGCGATTTCTATGCCTTCTCCTTGTTAGAATAAGCCTATCATTGTATCTCTTGTGATTTGGTTACCGTTATTGGATGTTTTTACATTTCCTTTGAAAAACCCTTGAAAATGAGATGTTGTAGAAGTTTCCATTTTAAAATTGATTTCTTTTTTGTGACCTTTGCTAAACCCCTATCACATTGGCGTGATGAAAATTTCAAAATGACGTCTCTTTGATGTTGATGAAAATCCTAAAACTGCCAAAATACAAGGACCTATGACCAGGAGTAGGACCAAACAGTCAGTGGATACCTTCCAACAAATGGTAGTAGACATACTTAACAAGGCCCAAGTGGAGAAGGATGAAGGCCCAGAGGCAGAGGCATTACTAAGAATATCAATTGTTGCTGAAGGCCCAGACTAATTTGAAGGGCCATGCCAAATATGTTCTTTTTTTTATATTTATAATTTTTCGTTGTAATTTTGGCCCAAACTGTTTTGAAGGGCCATGTCTATTTCTATTTTTTTCGTTCAAATACACTATATGTATGGATTTTGTTTTCAATAGAAGGACTTTTGGCATTTGATAAAATTTTGTGAGAACATCTCTCTAGGTTCCTGTTAGTCGGTGAAAACGACTAACTTTTGTGTATGAAACTTGTGTATATTGTATCAAACTTCTGCAATTTATAGTTGTTTTCATAATATTATAAGTACTTTTTGTTAAATATAGGTAATAGATAATTTATACTTTTGTTTTGTGTGTTTAATAATCAATTTCTCTCAATTTTAGGTTAATTAGGAAAATTGGCAAAAGTGTTGTTTTCACCTTCTCGCTAAGCCAATCAGTTGGCTTAGCGAGCATTCGCTAAGCGCGAGTGTCATACCCTAATTTCGTCCGGGGACTATTGTTTGATGGCATGCAACCTTTGGTTGACCGCTTCAAGGTACTTAGCACCCTTTGTTGCACAATACGTGAAGTTCCGAGACATGTCGGAAATCAAAAGGAAGCATTGTTACGCAATCCGTGAAATTCCGTAACGTGCCAGAAATCAAAAGGAAGTGTTGTTGCGCAATCCGTGAGTTTCCGTAACATTCCGAAAGCTAAAAAAGGAGTAATTACATGACTTGTAAGGTTCCGTAACCTTATGGAAAGAAAACAAGTATCGTTACAAAATTCGTAAAGTTTCGTAATGTTACGGAAAAAGAATCACCAAAAAAAGCAAAAGGGGGATGTATTTAGTAAAAAAGGGGGTGCAAATAGCAACCAGGCCCACTTGGGCCTTCCAGAAGGCGGTTGCTTCTGGAGAAAGCAACCTGGCTCGCCTGGGCGAGGTGAGGTCGCCTGGGTGAGCTGGGTGGCAAGCTCCTGCCTTATTTTCCTATAAATAGATGTAGGAGTGAAGAAGAAAAGGGTTTAGCCCTCTTGGCACTTCGTAATCACTTAAAATTAGTGAGGAAAATTGTTTCCGTGATGAAAATCCTAGCCGAGGGGCTTTCGTAACGTTTCCGTGGGTGATTTCGCGAAGATTTTCAACCGTTCTTTGTCGTTCGTCGTTCGTTCTTCGTCGTTCTTCGGTCTTCAATCGGTAAGTTCCCGAAATCGAACTTTTCAATTCATTCTATGTACCCTTGGTGGTCCCCATTTGTTTCACGTACTTTTATTTTCGTTTCATTTACTTTCCGTACCCCCTTTTGACGCGCTTCAGTCATTTATTTAAGTCATTTCTCGCCTAATCAAAAAATAAAATAAATTTCCACCGATCATTTGAATTGTAATATCCGTTAATTTCTGTTAAAATGAAATCCGACCGTTCGGTCATGCTGTAACCACGTTGGAAACCAAAAAGAGGTAAAATAATAATATAATAACCAAAAATATCTTTTAGTAAAATAAACCAAAAAAAAGCAATTAATTGAATTGACTAATAACTAAAGTGAAACTAAGGCTAAAATCAACTAGCAAAGTCAAGCTCGTTTGCAAAAAAATCACTAAAAAGGATTTTAAGGCTCAATACCTCAGTTTTTCTTACCAAGTAAAAATGGATCATTTTTAAGGTTCAACGCCTTAAAAAGACCACATTCCAAGTAAAAAGAATCGCTTGATTCACCCTTTAGAAAGAACTACGTAGGTCTGATTTCCTCTTCGATGGAGGGTACGTAGGAGCAAGAGCCCCGCTTTTGTCGACCTCAAAAATAAAAAAGAAATAAAAGTTTAGATACATAATTTCACACAATTCTAATCTAAGGCTGTTGTCCTTTGGGACAAATGTGAGAGGTGCTAATACCTTCCTCAAACGTAAATACAACTCCCGAATCTGGAATATTCTTTATGACCGGTTTCCTTCGGTTTTTCTGACGTTTTCCACAAATAAACGTTGGTGGCGAATCCACGCATTTTCTTCCTTTGGAAGACGCACCTGTGAGCCTCGCCTCGCTCGCCCGCAAAAGGGTAGGTTGCGACAGTTGGCGACTCCACTAGGGACTGTTTTTGTGAGTTAGGCCTATTTTAGGAAAGTGTGAAATTGTGAAACTTTGTGTGTGCATTTTTTGAACTGTGTAAATATAATAAATGCTGTCTTTTCCATATTTTTACACTGCATTTTAAGCACCCACGGGTTTGAGTAAAAAAGGGGCCCTATACCCGGGTCCATGGGAATCTAAGGAGTGGAGGTGAATCTATGGTCATGCTAGGTCTCCGACTTGCTTGATAATAGTGAAACCTCGTCTAGAGCTTTCTCTCTTTATAATGTGTTGTCGCTGGTATTCCATACCACCGCAATATTATCATCTTGAGTGATGATACCTCTAGAAAACAGCCATGTGAGATATGGATCGTTGGGAGTAGTTAATAGAGACCTCTAGATATTATCCTATAGGTCCCCAAATAGGGGCATGGAGCAAACACGCTCTGTGCCATTTGTTCTCATGCATTCTTCTGCAAATAGCACGTAAATTATAGTTTTGCTGTATAGCTAGTGATATCTTGTCTCTTTAGAGTAATGCGTCACTTTTTAATGCATACGTTGGGGCACCACAATGCCTAGAACGTAGTATTAAAAAGATGGTTCTTTTTCGGTCTCGTATATGTAAATTACCACTTGTTTTTCTTTTCGTTTCATGCATGCGCATTGCATCATTCATATCGGAGCCTTGATTCACCCCTTTTTTAGGTAAATGATGGGGACAAATCAAAACGGAAAAAGATTCTATCAAGTCAAGATTAAGGGCCTAGATGTCACCAGCCTTAAGGAGTTGGGACGGTTGATGGGACCCCTCCAAAGACAAGCCTTCCGCAAAGGGTTGTCCTCTTTCCAAACGTGGACGGTTTGATGGACCTAGCCGCAATTGATGCTTTCCTTGCATATCATCATAGCAAGGAGAGCCCGGTGGTAGCTATCTTGGCGGACTTATTTGATACATTTGACCGAAGGTGCGAGAAGAACAGCGCACGGATTGTCTGCTGCTTACCCGCTCTTTGTGTGTGGTTGGTTTCGCTCCTATTCCAACAAGACATAAGGCACCCGTGTCCGCTTCAAAGTTATCGCTCGTGCATCGGAAAGAGAAGAGTAGATTGGGACCAATACTTGGCTGGGATAGGAGGCAGCACAATCAACTGGTTTCCTTGATGGAAGGAAGGAAAGGAGGGAGTTCTCTTCTCATGTGGGGACTACCCAAACGTTCCATTGATAGGGATGAGGGGTTGTATTAACTATAATCCCGCACTTGCCATAAGATAGTTAGGGTACCCCATGAGGGGAGCACCGACGGAAGAGAGCCTCTCGCCTTTCCTTGTGAGAGATTTCGGCGCCCAAAGTCTCAAGATTGTACAAAGAGTCCACAAGGTGTGGAAAAGCCCGTTAAGGAAAGATAAAGAACTTAGGGGCATCCGTAATGGCATCATCGGTGGTTATCATGAATGGCTAAGAGTTCATACACGAGGGTTAGATTGGCTCTCCAAGTTGAAAATTATCAACGAGGAGAACTTCGAAGCTCCGAAAGAGGATGAAGAAATCCAAGCTCTAAAATCCGAGCTAGGAAAGGCAAGACTCGCCAAAGAAAAATTCAAGTCAGCTGCTACAAACATCTGGAAAGAGTGTGCCGAGTTACGAGAGGAAAATGCGGCTACCACAAGAGCCCTTGAACAAGAAACCAAGAGGGCTCGCAAGGAAAAGCATGGCCGAGAGAAATTCCGAGGAGCTTTGTGGGGCAGCAACAATGAGCTCAAGCTCCGGAGAGAGGAAAGAGACCAGTCACAAGTGCATGGCATGGTCTTAAAGGAGGAGTTAGCTGCTTGCTCAAGATCCAAGAGGAGTTTGGCCCAACACTTAGAAGCCACGGAGCAAAGCATGCTAGCTATAATAGGGCAGTACAAAGAAGAGTTAAACCAGTCTTTGACCCATGAACAAAAACTAGTAGAGGACTTCGCACAAGCGTACGCTGAGAAGGAAGCCAGAGGGAGGGTGATTGATGCATTGTATCAAGAAGCGACCATGTGGATGGATAGGTTCGCCTTGACCTTAAATGGAAGTCAAGACCTCCCTCGACTACTAGCCAAAGCAAAGGCCATCGCTGAAGTGTGTTCAGCCCCAGAGGAAATTCACGGGCTAATCAATTACTGTCAAAACATGATAGATTTGATGGCCCACATAATTAGAAACCATTAGGTTCTGTTGTAACACCTTTGTATGATCTTGGCTAGATAAAAGCTTTTGTTCCTTTTTTAAAAAAAAGAAGTTCTGAAACTCATCACGTTGTCTAAAAAAGGGTCTTGAGGTGGATCCAAGTGCTCTAATCATTCATTAGCATATTCATGTTTTGGTGGCATACTCACCACTGTTTGTTTCTTTAGGGAACTCACCATAACTAAAAAAGCGCAAAGGCACCCCTATAACACTCGATCCAGAAGTAAGATGGATAACGAAGAGGGAGTGCAAGAACAAATGAAGGCCGACCTATCGGCCTTAAAAGATCAAATGGCTTCTATCACGGAGGCCATGTTAAAGCTTCAAAAAACTATAGAAGATAATGCTACGGCGGTCGCTTCCAATTCAGCTAGGGAAGCGGAACCGGTGCTACAGCCCGCAATAAACTTGGGCCGAGACAGAAACACGACGGGTTTCAACCGGAGGTATATTCCTCAAGCCTACCCTTATGGTTTGCCTCCGGACTTCACTCCCCGTACCGCTCCTGACGATTTGAGCCAAGCCCCTACCTTCAAGGGGCAGCTCCCTCCTCATGCCGACTATCCTCTGCAAGAAGATGAGGAAGGAGATGCCCATTTAGGCCCTCTACTTCCCCTCAAGGATCCAGCCCCCTATGAGTTGCCCCAACCAAACATAGTCCGCCACGTCCCGCCTCCATCCGCACCCGTTAAGGAACTCGTTCCTTTTGCAAAAGACAAGGGAAAGATTGATTTACTTGAAGAGAGGCTGAGAGCGGTAGAAGGCCTCGGCAACTACCCGTTCTCGGATTTAGCGGATCTGTGTCTGGTACCTGACATCATCATTCCTCCCAAGTTTAAAGTACCTGATTTTGATAAATATAAAGGGACGACATATCCAAAAATTCATCTTCAGATGTATTGCCGAAGGATGGGGGCATATTCTACGGATGAAAAGGATGGGGTACACCAATCTGGAAGCTTCTCAGATCCGGTCATGGAAAGACTTGGCAACTGCCTTCATTAGGCAGTACCAATACAACACGGATATGGCTCCTGATCGGAACCAACTTCTGAGCATGACCAAGCGGGAACATGAGTCCATTAAAGAATATGCTCAAAGGTGGAGAGACCTAGCAACCCAAGTCGTCCCGCCCATGACTGAAAGGGAGATGATCACGATTATGGTAGATACGTTGCCTACGTTCTACTACGAGAAGCTGATAGGATATATGCCGGCTAACTTTGCAGACATCGTCTTCGCTAGAGAAAGAATCGAGTCCGGACTAAGAAAAGGCAAGTTTGAATATGCCTCCAACGTTGCCCCTAACAACAATAGAAGAGCCCCAATGGTGGGCACACGGAAAAAGGAAGGAGATACCCACGCGGTCACCACCGCCCCAACATGGATGAAAGCGCCCTAAAATGCCCAAAACTCATACCAACACAACCACCCGAACTTTTCAATCCGAGCCGGAAGTTCCCTCCCAACTCAAGTGGAAGGGCCTCCCGCAACGGAAAAAATGCCTGCCCAACACACAGCTCCAGCCACTCCCCGGCCAGCCAATAATACAACTCCTGGCGCGAGCTATAACAATGCACGACGCCCCCCAAAAGACGAGTTCTCTCCTATTCCCATGGCATATTCCAAGTTGTGGCCCTCATTATTGGAAAATCATTTGGTGGTGGCCATACCCGGGAAGGTCTTCCAGCCACCATACCCCAAGTGGTACAACTCAAATGCCACATGCGCATACCATAGTGGAGCCCCCGAACACAACATTGACTCTTGCCTGTCATTCAAGTATAAGGTGCAACACCTAATAAACGCCGGCTGGCTATCATTCCAAGAGGAGGGCCCCAACGTTAAAACCAATCCACTAGCAAGTCATGGAGGGGCTAGCGTAAATGCCATCGAAAAGGATGGGCCATCAGGGTCAAAGAAATTAGAAGATGTGGCTACGTCTAGACGATTCATCTACCAGTCGCTGCAGGCGGTATGCATGGTCTCTCGTGGCGGAGGCGAAAGTGACGAATGTTTGTTTCATCTCGGGGAATCACATGACATGGAAACCTGCCCCGCGGTGGAAGAGTTACTTCAACGGCTCATGGACTGGGGGAAGCTCGAAGTGTCCAATGGAGATAGGGAAGAACCACAGATTTGCATGCAGTCGGAAGAAAAGAAGGTTCCCAAAACCCCCAAAGCCCTAGTAATATGTTTCACTAGGAATGTGACCGGCTCCAGGCCCATGTACCCCCCGACAGCGCCCAAGCCAATGTCGTTTTCCTATCAAAACAATAAGGCCGTTCCATGGAAGTATACTCCTCCCACTTTTGGAGAAAGGGCGGCAACCGAGGTTGACTCCTTGTCAGCCAAGGTGACCAACATTATCGGCCTTAGCGGTGTAACCCATAGTGGCCGGGTGTTCGCTCCCCCTCACTCGACGGAATTGCCCTCCAAGGGGAAAGCACCCATGATCCAAGAGCCCGCAGACGTGGCCACCCCCTCAAAAGAAGTGGATCCCCCGGTGGTAAAAGGAGCTGAAAAGAAAGAAGGTCTTCAAGGAAAGGCGTGACCTTGGAAGAGGCTCATGAGTTCCTTCGTCTCATCCAACAAAGTGAGTTTAAAGTAGTTGAGCAACTGAATAAAACTCTGGCAAGGATCTCTTTGCTCGAACTGCTCATAAACTCCGAGCCTCATCGTGCACTATTAGTAAAGGTCCTCAACGAAGCCCACGTAGCACACGACATCTCAGTTGAGGGTTTTGAAGGCATTGTTAATCATATAACTACCAATAACTATATCGTGTTCGCAGAAGAAAAGATTCCCATA
Organism: Glycine soja; assembly: GCF_004193775.1. Taxonomy (NCBI): domain Eukaryota; kingdom Viridiplantae; phylum Streptophyta; class Magnoliopsida; order Fabales; family Fabaceae; genus Glycine; species Glycine soja. Next base: position 38,389,245 of record NC_041015.1, on the reverse strand, counting down.
GAGGGGAGAGGGCACAACAAAGCTCTACATGTGTCAGTCAGATGCATGGACCATGTCGTCGTTAAGGTACTCATCGACAATAGTTCAAGTTTAAATGTGATGCCAAAGACCACCTTGTAGAAACTTCCTTTTAATGCGTCACGTCTAAAGCCAAGTTCGATGGTAGTACGAGCCTTTGACGGTAGTCGGCAGGAGGTGATGGGGGAAATCGACATCCCCATTCAGATAGGCCCCTACACTTGCAATGTGGTTTTTCAAGTGATGGACATAAATCCTGCCTACAACTACCTTTTGGGGAGACCCTGGATTCACGTGCTAGGAGTGGTCCCATTGACGCTTCACCAGAAATTGAAATTCGTGGTTGGTGGACTCTTGGTGATAGTGTTAGGCGAAGAAGATATGTTGGTGAGCTGCCCCTCCTCCGTATCATATGTAGAAGCAGCGGAAGAATCATTGGAAACAACTTTCCAATCCTTCGAGGTGGTGAGTTGTGCCTCTGTGGAAACGAGTCCATTGCTGTCTTGTCTCTCTAATGCGGCCCTAATGGTGGCACGGGTGATGCTCAGGCACGGTTATGAGCCTGGAATGGGTCTGGGCAAGGACAGCCACAGGAATGCTGATGTGGTCGACATTAGGGGGAACCCGTACAAATATGGGTTGGGGTACGAACCCGGGAAACTGGGAAGAAGGAATGCACCGTCAAGACTCCGGGCAGATAGGGCATGGCCCGGCCATGTTAGCCAGTGTTTCACAAGTGCCGGGATAATGTTCGAGGAAGAGGTGGCGGCAATAGGAGAGGAATCTCCACAAGATTCGCCAAGCTTCGTGCGACCATGCCATCCCAATTCCCAAGTGGGGAACTGGCGCGTGATGAGCCAGTCGGAAGTCTATACCGCTGATTCAATGTAATTAGAGGCTATAGATTCCTTTCTCTTTTGTTTTGTGAAACCTACCTTATTAAATAACAAAGAGATCTTGTTTCATCTGTTCTTGCGATTCCACCTTTTCTCATATCATTTTGCATGTTTTTGTTTTTTTGTCTTGATTGGTATAGATGTGAGGGTCGATTCTTTGAGGATCCTAACAACGAGGGTTTGATAATCGATTTTGACCGAGAAGTAAGTCAAACAATAAATGAAGAAGAGGAAGAGGACGTCCTTTCACCAGAGTTAGAGAGGTTAATCGCTCAGGAAGAACGCGAAATGAAGCCTCACCAAGAGGAAACCGAACTGATAAACTTAGAGACCGGAGAGGGAAAGAAAGAAGTGAAAGTAAGAACCGGTATGACCGCAACTATTCGCCAAGGTTTGATAACCCTTCTTGAAGAATATCAAGACATCTTTGCATGGTCGTACCAAGACATGCTAGGTCTGGACCTCGACATTGTGCAGCATAAGTTGCCATTGAATCCTGGGTCTTCCCCGGTTAAGCAAAAACTACAAAGGATGAGACCCGAAATGTCTTTGAAAATTAAAGAAGAAGTAAGAAAGCAATTCGATGCGGGTTTCTTGGTTGTAGCTCGATACCTGGAATGGGTAGCCAACATTGTCCCGGTCCCAAAAAAGGACGGCAAAGTGCGAATGTGCGTAGACTATCGGGACTTAAACCGAGCCAGTCCTAAAGACAATTTTCCCTTTCCACACATTGATATACTGGTAGATAATACAACCAAGTTTGCCCTTTTCTCCTTTATGGATGGTTTCTCAGGGTATAATTAGATAAAGATGGCACTCGAAGATGTGGAGAAGACTACTTTCGTCACCCTATGGGGAACATTCTGCTACAAAGTGATGGCCTTTGGGCTGAAAAATGCTGGGCCAACCTATCAACGTGCCATGGTAGCTTTGTTCCACGACATGATGCATAAAGAGATAGAAGTCTATGTAGATGACATGATTGCCAAATCTCGGACCGAGGAAGAACACCTCGTCAATCTGCGTAAGCTGTTTGGAAGGCTGTGGAAATACCAACTGAAACTAAACCCCGCCAAGTGCACCTTTGGGGTGAAATCGGGGAAGTTATTGGGATTTATCGTGAGCCAGAAAGGGATAGAGATAGATCCCGAGAAAGTGAAGGTCATTCTTGAAATGCCAGAGCCACGCATGGAGAAGCAGGTTCGAGGTTTCCTTGGCAGGTTGAACTACATCGCGAGATTTATCTCGCAACTCACCCCTACCTGCGAGCCCATCTTCAAACTATTGCGTAAGAACCAGGCAGTCCTGTGGAACAGCGACTGCCAAGAGGCCTTCAAAAAAATCAAACAGAGCGTCACGAATCCCCCGGTGCTCATGCCACCTGTAACAGGAAGACCTCTTTTTCTGTACATGACTATGTTGGACGAGTCTATAGGGTGCGTGTTGGGACAACATGACGACTCTGGGAAAAAGGAACAAGCCATTTACTATTTAAGCAAGAAGTTTACCGCCTGTGTGATGAATTACTCAATGTTGGAAAGGATGTGCTGTGCCTTGGTATGGGCGTCACATCGTCTTAGGCAGTACATGCTCAGTCATACCACGTGGCTTATTTCCAAAATGGATCCCGTGAAATACATCTTTGAGAAACCGGCCCTCACAGGACGAATTGCTAGGTGGCAGGTACTACTATCTGAATTCGATAGTGTGTACATCACCCAAAAGGCGATAAAGGGGAGTGCCTTGGCAGATTATTTGGCCCAACAACCCCTCCAAGATTACCGGCCGATGCACCCCGAGTTCCCGGATGAAGACATCATGGCCCTATTCGAGGAGAAGCAGACGCACGAGGATATAGACAAATGGATTGTTTGTTTCGATGGGGCATCTAATGCTTTGGGCCATGGAGTAGGGGTAGTCCTTGTATCCCCAGATGATCAATGTATTCCTTTCACGGCCAGGCTAGGTTTCAATTGTACCAACAATATGGCCGAATATGAATCGTGCGCCCTTGGGATTCAAGCGGCCATTGATTTTGACGTGAAGCTACTCAAAGTGTATGGAGATTCGGCTTTGGTGATATGCCAGTTAAGAGGAGAATGGGAAACTAGGGATCCAAACTTGATACTCTATCAAACTGATATCTTGAAGTTAGCTGAATTCTTTGACGACATTTCTTTCCACCACATACCTCGGGAAGAAAACCAAATGGCCGATGCATTGGCCACCTTGGCATCCATGTTTCAACTTGCCCCACACGGGGATCTGCCATACATTGAATTCAGATCTCGGGGAAAGCCGACACATTGTTGTGCGATAGAGGAAGAGCGAGATGGGAAACCGTGGTATTTCGACATCAAACAATATGTCGAGCACAAAGAATATCCACCAGGGATTTCTGACAATGACAAAAGAACGTTAAGGAGATTGGCTACTGGTTTCTTTGTGAGTGGTACCATCTTGTACAAACGAAACCACGACATGACCCTCCTGCGATGCGTAGATGCCAAAGAGGCGAACTACATGATTGAGGAAATCCACAGGGGTTCATTTGGGACACATGCCAATGGGCATGCTATGGCCAGGAAGATCCTTAGAGCAGGTTATTACTGGCTCACTATGGAAAGCGATTGCTGCGCCCATGTAAGGAAATGCCATAAATGTCAAGCGTACGCGGACAATGTCAATGTTCCGCCACACCCTCTGAATGTCATTTCCGCCCCTTGGCCATTTTCCATGTGGGAAATAGATGTCATTGGGGCCATCGAACCTAAAGCTTCGAACGGTCATCGCTTCATTCTCGTGGCGATAGATTATTTCACCAAATGGGTCGAAGCGGCTTCTTATACCAATGTCACGAGGAGTGTGGTGGTTAGATTCATAAAGAAGGAACTGATTTGTCGATATGGACTCCCTAGGAAGATCAATACTGACAATGGCACCAATCTGAATAACAAAATGATGCAGGAAATGTGCGAGGATTTCAACATCCAGCATCATAACTCCACCCCCTATCGGCCAAAGATGAACGGGGATGTGGAGGGTGCAAATAAAAATATTAAGAAGATTATTCAGAAGATGACAGTGTCATACAAAGATTGGCATGAGATGTTGCCTTTTGCCCTGCATGGATATCGAACCTCGGTACGAACTTCTACTGGGGCAACGCCGTATTCCTTAGTTTATGGGATGGAAGCAATACTCCCATTTGAGGTAGAGGTCCCTTCCCAGAAGATACTAGCGGAATCGAGCCTAGAAGAATTAGAGTGGGCTCAAACACGCTACGACCAACTCAACCTTGTTGAAGGTAAGCATTTGACGGCCATGAGCCATGGGAGCCTGTATCAACAAAGGATAAAGAACGCGTTTGACAAAAAGGTACGCCTGTGCAAGTTCAATCAGGGGGACCTTGTCCTGAAAAAGATATCCCATGCTGTTAAAGATAATCGAGGGAAGTGGGCCCCGAATTACAAAGGACCTTTCATTGTGAAAAAGGCTTTTTCTGGGGGGGGGGCTCTGGTGCTCACCAATATGGATAGCGAGGAGCTACCCTCGCCCGTGAACTCCGATGTTGTTAAGCAATATTACGCTTGAAATCTGGGGCAATTGAGGAAACCACTGCATGTTCTTTTTATTTTTGTGTTTGTGTTCATTTTGGTTTCCTCCAGAGATTCCTGTCCGCTGTAATTGTCTCGTCACAGTTATTTAAAAGAAGAGAACATGGGTCTGAGGCTTTAGTCCTCACTTTGGTTTTAAACCATGTGCAGTTTGTAATAACCTGAGCCCTTTCGCTCAGTTCATGGGGTGCCCCAAGCGCTTAATTAAAACTGAACCTAACCAGCTTTCACTAAAAAGATTATTGCATTTGAAAACATTCATGCATATGCATATGCATGCATATTTTGTGATAACAGGGGCAAAATCGTCTTAGACAACGGTCAGAGGTCGAGACAAGGTCAAAGGCAGAAACCAATCAAGGTAAGACGACGACGCGGTCACGATTTGCCACGCCTTGTTGTTTCCTACTTTCAGGTACTTATGGACAGACGCAAGGAGAGGCTAGGGTCACGACCAATAGGTCGTCATCCTTTACCTAGCCCGGGACCAACGGAAAGCGCCGCTGCAAAGCAGCCTAGTATCCTTTGAAAATCTCCGGTAGTTATTACTTTTGTGTCTTTAAAGTAAATATTAAATGCCTAATCTACCCTAAGGGGGGATTTGAGTAAGCAAACACCGATCCACAGAAAGAATTATTTATTTCCACCTAAAAAAAAGTATAGGTTAGCTCACCTGGGCGAGCTGAGCTCGCCTGGGCGAGCAACCCCTATACGAAAATGTTTAAAAAGGGGGAGGGGGAAGGTTTCTGCACTCAACAAACTTCCCCCCTCACTCAAAAAACGCCAACACCACGGGAATTGAGGATTTTCACCCCTAGGCCACTATTTTTGTGCTTTTGCTTCCATTCTTAGTGTTGCTACTCACTCCATCAAGTAAGTATCTCATTCTTGAGCTTTCTAGCTTTCCATTGATGTATCTTGGTCTTCTTTTGGTGCTCTAAAATTGTGTGAATATGCCCAAGTCTATGGGGGCAATTTTGGCTTTGTTTCATGCTTGATTGGTGTGAGTTAGGGGGTTGTATGGGATGGCTATAGGCCTATGTTGAATTCTGAAGTAATGGGGCATGCCACATTGCCCCCATTCTCTTCCTATTCATGCCAAAACATGCGCCCACCAAGTGCTCGGTGAAATGCCTCAATGACATATGGGCATGGTTTTGTAAGCTTGGGATTGTCGGACTGTTTTATATGTATGGGGACAACATGAAGGATTTAAAATAAGTGCCCGAATGCGATTCTAGGCCTAGGAACCCAAGCTTTTAATTTCAATACAAGGAAGCATGACTTATGCCTAGGAATCTAAGTTTGGTTTTGAATGTAAAAAGGCATGAATATTAGGACATGTTTGAGAGGTTTTTATTAGAATTTAAATTTGGTTGCCCCATGAGGAATACCTTGCACCTAGGTACCATGGAAAATACCTTTCAACGGTATGTATATATGCGAATATATGGCATAAAAATACCTTGCAAAGTGTGAATATATGGCATAAAAATACCTTGCAAAGTGTGAATGTATAGCAAATAATGCATTTCAAAATCTGTATATGTAGGATAGGTAGCGTAAAAACGCCTTTCAAAAATATGTATATTTGTGGATAGGTAGCAAAAGGAGCCTTTCAAAAAATGTACCCATGTCAAAAATGGCACGAGAATGCTTCCCAAATGAATATATGATGCGGAATTGCCTTTCAAGTGTAGATAGATGACATGAAATTTCCTTCTCAAATAAATGCAAGTGTGGGAATGACATGAGTTTGGCTCTCCAATGTGCATATATAAACAAATATGAAACAACAAAAATGTATATGTTAATAAAATACTCCAAATGTGCGTAGGTAGTTAGTGGTAGCAAAACACTTAGGATATGAACATGTGTAATTTTGACACAATACTTTGAGCATGCGTATGTGTATTCTTTTCAAAAATATATATGTGTGGTAACTAGAATGTTTTGAATATCCTTGTATGTTGATATAAATAGTAGGATATTTTACGCGTATGCACGTTCATAAATGTTTTACATTAAGGAAATGTGTGCACAAGTTTGTTCTAAATCGGAAAGATTAACATGCCGTTTTTGCTTTAAAATAAACGTTTTCTTGTAAGCTAACTTTCCGAATTTTTGTCCTCACAGGAAATGGCTCCGAGAAAGCTTTCTGCAAAGAGATCTAGGAAGGACACCCCGGCTGAAGGGACCAGTGCCGCTCCCGAGTTTGACAGCCATCATTTCAGGAGCGCTGAGCACCAGCAGCGTTTCGAGGCCATCAAAGGATGGTCATTCCACCGAGAGAGACGCGTCCAGCTCAGGGATGATGAGTACGTAGATTTCCAGGAAGAGATAGCTCATCGGCGTTGGACGTCGCTGGTCACTCCCATGGCTAAGTTTGACCCAGATGTAGTCCTAGAGTTTTACGCCAATGCTTGGCCCACGGAGGAGGGCGTGCGGGACATGCGGTCATGGGTAAGGGGCCAGTGGATTCCTTTTGATGTAGACGCCCTCAGCCAGTTCCTGGGTGACCCGCTAGTGTTAGAGGAGGGCCAAGAGTGCGAGTTCAGTCAGAGAAGGAACCGGGCCGATGGATTTGACGAGGAGGCCATCGCCCAGCTGTTATGCATACCGGGTCAGGATTTTGCCCGAACCGCTGCCAGGAGGTGGGTGCGGATCATGCGCACCAGCATGACCACCTTGACTTAGATGTTGATGACGTTGCTGCTCAGCAACGTCCTGCCCAGCGACCATAACTCCGACCTCCCCTTGCCGAAGTGTCAGCAGGTGTATGCCATCCTGACACGGATGAGCGTCCATGTGGCTCAGTTGATCGCTGACGCCATTTATTTATTTGAAGGTATGCCACCTACCAGGCACCCTCTAGACCCAGATAAGTCTAACAGGGCCCTGGGGTTTCCAACGTTGATCACGGGTCTCTGCCAGTCATTCGGGGTTCCTGCCACAACTAGTAAGGTGATTCGACCGCTGATCACCCAGGCCTTCATTGAGAAGTATTGCACGCCTAGACAGGCGTAGGGTGATGCACCGCAGGCTGCAGACGCACCACCAACACCTCATCAGGCTGATCCAGCTAGGTCATCTGGCATGGAGTGGTATTTACAGCACTTGGTTCGCCAGTAGGCGGCCAACCACAGGGGGCAGGTGCAGACCCATGAGTGTCTCTACCAGCTCAGCCTCAGTCTGCAGAGCCAGGGTTTCGCTCCTTTTGCGTGCCCTACTTCAGATCAGTTTAGGGCTGAGGTTGCATGGCCCGGAGATTGGCCTGAGGCCCAGGCAGGGGAGGCGCCCGTAGAGGCTCCCGGCGACGCGGAGGAGGTCTGCATGGATGAGGAGATGTCGGATTTACTCGGTTTCTTGGGAGGGAGTGGAGCCACATGACTAGGGGATCCCAAGATTCATATTCTCTTTTATGTTTCCTCTTTTACCTGTTACATATCCTTTTATTTTTATAACTTGAGGGACTAACGTTTGTTTTGTTTTTCGTTGTGCATACATGGTGTTTGGACTGTTGCGTTAGTGCTTACTTCGTTATTGTCGATAGTGTTTGTTGAAATTCCGGAACTGTGTAGAGTTTTCATTTAGGAACGTCGTCCTAAAAATAAAATGAACAAAAATCATGATAATGCCAAAAATAAGAAAAAGAAAGAAGCGTTGTGAACAAATGCCGTGTCTATATACATAAAGAAAAGAAAAGAGTTTTTTATATGTAAAAGAAAAAATGTATGGAAGGATTTTGTGTGTGTGTAAATAAGGTGTGAAAAGAAATCCGTGTGCGTGAGTAATGAGTGTATACAAAGAAATTTTTGTATAAACCACGAGTGTATGTTGAAAAAGAAATCTTTGAACAGGAATAGAGTTTGTATATAGACCGTGTTGATATAAAGAGAAAGAGTTTTAATGCGTGTGTATACAAAAAAAAAGTTCATGTATAGGAATGTAGGTGTACAAAGAAAAGCTTTTCTCATAGATAGCAATGGATGTATAGTTTTTGCAAACATAAAAAAATGAAACAAAAAGAAAAAAGAAAGAAAGACCTCGAAGGTCAGCATGTTATGGTCATAGGAAGCATAAATCATTCGTAGAGAGAAAACATATCTTTTGGAAACAAGGGACTGACGCTAAGAGTTTATTTTCCGGAATAACCGAGATAAGGATGGATGGATTCATTGAACCAATGAAAGAACGTAATTTGGAAATATTAGGCCTGCTTGTGTAAATCCCAAGCCTTAGTATCACAATGCCATAAACGGGATGCTTGAGTACCCACCTAGCTGTAGCCATGACTAATTTTGCACGTTGTTTCCAAATCATCATTGTTACACGCGCCTCGTGGAAATAATATGGAAATTCAACCCGAGACCGACACCTTGACACACAAATTTGTTTTGCCCCAGATATCAGAATCGGGCTCGCACGATGAAAAGACCATGTTGAGACACAACCTTAAGCTACTTTGAACCTTGGCCCATGAAAAGAATCCTCATCCTTTCCCCCGAAGAAAAGGACAGCAGAATCTCCTTAAGGGAGAGCGAATAACGAAACCCGAATTCCCAATCAAGGATCAGAAAGGAAGAAATGAAAAGAAAGAAAAGAAAAGGAAAAGATTCCCGATCGAAGATCAGAAGAAAGTAAAAAAGGAAAAATCAGAGGAAAACAGAATAATTCCCGATCAATAAAGGAAAGAGAACAGAGGATCTTCTGACCGAATAAATTTTTCGGCAGGGTAAATGACTGCCTGCAAAGGAAGACCCATTTTTGAAGTAGTTCTTCCTTTGGGATTGCCATTCAAAGTCGCTCTCGACTGGTGATATCCAGCCCCACATAAACAAAGAGGAAAAGACTGAAACACCCAGCTTCCTCTCCAAAAACACTACCCTCGAGAAAATCCTATTGATCTGTGATCGTGCGTGTGATCTTTTGGTTCGATAGGAAATCATGTGCAAAATAAAGTCATGGTGCAGTTATGGTTTGGGATTAGGGTAAAACACTTGCCTGTCTGAGTTTTTATACACTATGAGTGATTTTATTCCCAGTTTCAGTTTGACCCGACGTTTCCCCTGAATGTTCATTTAAAAGCTAAATGTTGACATCCTGCCCTTCATTTTCGGTTACAAGGAAAATTACTTCTGGCATGGTATATTGTTTCTCTAAGATATGGTGCTCTCACGAATGATTTATTTTCTTTGCTAAAAGCATGTTCGCCTTTTTTAGGTGGAAAAACTCGGTGGACCATTCGGTCCTACCTCAAATCTTATCCGGAGCCCCATGAATTGATTGTCATTCATGCATCCTCCACCAACGAGTCTGGAGCCTCGCGAATTGATTGCCTAGCGTTGTTCGCCTATCCTCAAATCTTATCCGGAGCCCCATGAATTGATTGTCATTCATGCATCCTCCACCAACGAGTCTGGAGCCCCGCGAATTGATTGCCTAGCATTGTTCGCCTATCCTCCACCCTCAAATCTTATTCGGAGCCCCATGAATTGATTGTCATTCATGCATTCTCCACCAACGAGTCTGGAGCCCCGAGAATTGATTGCCTAACACTGTTTGCCTATCCTCCACCCTCAAATCTTATTCGGAGCCCCATGAATTGATTGTCATTCATGCATCCTCCACCATCAAGTCTGGAGCCCCGCGAATTGATTGCCTAGCGCTGTTCGCCTATCCTCCACCCTCAAATCTTATTCGGAGCCCCATGAATTGATTGTCATTCATGCATCCTCCACCATCGAGTCTGGAGCCCCATGAATTGATTGCCTAGCGCTGTTCATGCATCCTCCACCAACGAGTCTAGAGCCCCGCGAATTGATTGCCTAGCGCTGTGTTGGATCAAGTGGCCTCAAAATAATTAAGAAGGGGGGTTGAATTAATTATTCCTAAAACTTTACTAATTAAAAAATTACTCTTTTAAGGCTTTTACTAAATTGTTAAGAGAATGAGGAGTAGAAGAGAAAACTTAACAGAATGTAAAAAATGGAAATTAAATGCACAGCGGAAAGTAAAAGAGTAGGGAAGAAGGAAACAAACACACAAGAATTTTTATACTGGTTCGGCAACAACCCGTGCCTACATCCAGTCCCCAAGCGACCTACGGTCCTTGAGATTTCTTTCAACCTTGTAAAAATCCTTTTACAAGCAAAGATCCACAAGGGATGTACCCTCCCTTGTTCTCTTTGAACCTAGTGGATGTACCCTCCACTAGAGCTGATCCACAAGAGATGTACCCTCTCTTGTTCTCAGTCAAACCCAAGTAGATGTACCCTCTACTTGTACCACAAAGGATGTACCCTCCAATGTGTTGAGACAAAGATCTCAGACGGTTAAACCTTTGATACTTTGTGAATGGGGATATAAAAGAATTCTCAGGCGGTTAGTCCTTTGAACACTTTTGTATTAGGGAATGGGAAGAATCAAAAGAATTCTCAAACTATGTCGTTTTGAATTCTTTGACAAGGGAGAAGGGAGACACAAAAGAATTCAGGCGGTTAGTCATTTGTTCTTTTGGAAAAGGGAGAAGAGAGACACAAAAAGAATTTAGGCGGTTAGTCCTTGGCGAATTCTTTTTGGCAAAGGGAGAAAAGAATGAAAAGATGAATAGCACAAGTTTTCAAGGTTTGGAAAACCAGAAAACTTCAGAAAGCTTTTGGTACAAAGAAGAAGAAGAAGTTCAAAGAGATTCAAGGCTTGTATGAAATAAGTGCTCAAGATTGATCTTTGAGCTTTTTGTCATCACCTTTGTCGTCATCTTTTGTTATCATCAAAACACCTTTGAATTACCTTTGATTCACCATGAAGCTTTGCTTCTACAATCTCCCCCTTTTTGATGATGACAACTTCTGAAATCAAGAAACACACTCACACTTTTTCCTAGTCGATCACTCTCATAAATTCTCCCCCTTTGTTTTTGAATTTATGCTTATCTTAAAATTAAATTGATTACTCATGTGAGTTCTTGATTTATCCCCATTTATCTCCCCCTTTGGCATCAACAAAAAGCCAAAGTGTGTATCAAACTTAAAGTATACAAATATAGCTTAAACATTCATACAACATTCATGAAAAAATATCAACCAAACCATGAAGCAAGAATCATGAAGTAACAATCATAAATAGATTAACTATAAAATCCATATAGTCAAATACCATACTTAATGTTTGTTCAAACATACCATGCAAATAGGAAATAATAAATTGTTCAAATACCATAGCAATATAGCCAAAATACAAGGCTGAAAATGAAAGTAGTAATAATTTTAAAATATAATTCTAAGATGATGGAGGCGACGGTGGTGGAAGATCGAAGCTTGACCAGATGTAAGATACATCTTCTTCAACCTTTGTCATCCTTGACTCCATTTCATTGAAGCGCATATCCACTTGCAATTCTAAAGTATCAAACCTCTCACCAACAAAGGTTTGAAGACCATCAAACCTTTCCAAAATCTTCGAAAGAAGAGATGAATCTTCTCCCTCATGTCCTTCTTCACCAACATTTCTAGCACCCTTCTTTACCCAAGAGCCATCATGCTCCTTAATATAAGCAAAGGATGCTATGACTGAAGCGCCTATAAGGAATGATCTCTTGATTGGAACATAAGGTTCAGAATCAAGAGGGATGTTGAAGTGTTGAAGGAAGAGGGTAACAAGATGAGGATAAGGCAATGGGGCATTCAATCGCAATGCCTTATGCATGCGATATCTAACAAGATGTGCCCAATCAATTTGTAAACCTTTATGAAAGGTCCACATGACAATGAGATCTTCTTCAGAAACCTGGGCAAGGTTTGAAGATCTAGGAAGTAAAATGCGAACTATAAGGTAATGGAGGATGCGACTCTCAAAAGCCAATGAACTGGCAAGAAGTCTTCCGGTCATATCCGCTTGGTTGGTGCAAACCAACCGGCGGGCATCATGCACAGAGAAATCGAATTTCCATTCATCAATCAGTGCACCCTCAAAAGGTACACCTTCACTAGGCAATTTTGTTAAGTCATAAAATAGGGATTGGTCAATGACCATCTTAATCCCATAAACTTCAGACATTAGGGTACCTTCATGGATTTCTAAATTAGAATAGAAAGCTTTGACTAATTCATAATAGAATGGTAATTTCAGAGACATGAATGGAATAAGATTGGAGTTTTCAAATGCTTGGAAGCATTCAAAATTCTCATTTGAGAAGAACTCCATATCAATGAATTTTGGGTCTATAATGGAATGAGAGGAAAAGAGGTTTGTGTACCGTATACGCTGTTCCTCTGATGAGAATAATGATCCAGAGGGAATGGAGGGAGGAATTGGGGCTTCCTGTGACCCTGAATGCTGCTGACTCCGACTCGAGGTTCCTTTCCGCTTTTTCAATGGTTCCACCATTTGAGGAGTTTTTTCGAGATTTCAATCGGTTCAAATGAAAGAGATTGAAAAAAATATGAAGTTTGGGCTTTGCGGGGAGTGATTTGGACAAGAATTGAGTGAGATATGACTGGAAGAAAAATTGGGGGCGAGGGTTTTCGAGAGAGAGAAAGGTTGCAGGTTTCAGAATTTGAAATTTGAATATATAGGTGCAGGGACGCGTCGTAATCGATTACCCGAGAGCAACTTTGCCAAAAATAACTGCTTGTAATCGATTACACTATTATGGTAATCGATTACCAGTGGTTATTTTAGCCAGAAAACAAAAACAGAAGGCTTTCTAGGAGAGAAGAAGTTTTGAGTTACTATCAAAGTATTTTTTTATGAAAACTATATTTGAAAATACTTTATGAATAATTTTCAATCATGTAATTTACATATCATGTCATGCAAAAATATTTAAAACATGAAGATAATCAATTTTATATAAAAAAAAAAAACAATCAAAACACAAGTATGAAGAATATTGATTTTACTTAAATATATGAATGAATATTTCATGCAAATAAAATGAAATCAATCAAGCAAATATACTCATGATTTCAAACAATCAAAAGACAAACAAATAAAGAATTGTTAGTCATCATAATCAAATTGTTTGAATAAAAATTTCAACTTTAAGAGATTTTTTAATAAGATAATGGTTTTGATATTACCTTTTTCAGGATTGAAGTGTCTAGATCTTCAAATATGAGGATCATGCTTTTTCTCCTTGTTTTTCATCCTTGAGAGATGTTCTCGTCACTTTCATAATCTTTGGTTAGAAGATTAATCTCCTTTTCTGAACCATCGGATGAATCATTGTCATCCCATGCAATGTATGCTTTCTTAGTTCTTCTTTCGTCAAATCTTTTCTTTTCACTTTTCTCCGACCATTCTTCATTTGATGGGCAGTTGGCCTTGATGTGACCAATTTGGTTGCATTTGTAGCACCTAAGGACTTGAGAATAATCTTGTGATTTTCTTCCATTATTGAAATTCTGACGTCTGTCAATTCTTCTTTTCTTGATGAATTTCAGAAATTTCTTAACAAAGAAAGAAAAATCTTCTTCATCATGTGAATCTTCTTCTTCGTTTTCTTCTTGTATTGAAGATGAGGCTTTAAGGGCTATGCTTCTCTTCTTTTTGTCATTTTCTTCATTCTGATTGAGGCGTTGATTGCCTAGCGTTGTTCATGTGTCTGGAGCCCCGCGAATTGATTTCCTAGCGTTGTTCACCTATCCTCCACCCTGAAATCTTATCTGGAGCCCCATGAATTGATTGTCATTCATGCATCCTCCACCAACGAGTCTGGACCCCCACGAATTGATTTCCTAGCGCTGTTTGCCTATCCTCCACCCTCAAATCTTATTCAGAGGCCCATAAATTGATTGCCTGGCGCTGTCCGTCTATCCTCCACCCTCAAATCTTATTCGGAGACCCATGAATTGATTGCCTAGCGTTGTTCATGCGTCCTCCACCATCGAGTCTAGAGCCCCGCGAATTGATTGCCTAGCGCTGTTCACCTATCCTCCACCCTAAAATCTTATTCGGAGACCCATGAATTGATTGCCTAGCGCTATTCATGCGTCCTCCACCATCGAGTCTGGAGCCCCACGAATTGATTGCCTAGCGCTGTTCGTCTATCCTCCACCCTCAAATCTTATTCAGAGCCTCATGAATTGATTGCCTAGCGCTGTTCATGTGTCCTCCATTATCAAGCGCGGAGCCTCCGGTGACTGGGAAATGTGGTTTTTTGTTATTTTCCCGATCGGTTCCTTCGCCAAACATGTGTATATGTGTATATTATGTTTTTGTTGTTCGTGTTTGTTTTGTGTTGTGCAGAGAAAGAAGAAGGAGAGACGGAAGTCGTCATAGACTAATCACGGAAAGGGCGAAGACGGACGAAATCAGTGTTTTATCTTTGTTTTCCTCTTATCTCCGATAAAAGGTAAGTAAAGAGGGGCCACTGTCATACCCTAATTTCGTCCGGGGACTATTGTTTGATGGCATGCAACCTTTGGTTGACCGCTTCAAGGTACTTAGCACCCTTTGTTGCACAATACGTGAAGTTCTGAAACATGTCGGAAATCAAAAGGAAGCATTGTTACGCAATCTGTGAAATTCTGTAACGTGCCAGAAATCAAAAGGAAGTGTTGTTGCGCAATCCCTGAGTTTCCGTAACATTCCAAAATCTAAAAAAGGAGTAATTACATGACTCGTAAGGTTCCGTAACCTTACAGAAAGAAAACAAGTATCGTTACAAAATTCGTAAAGTTTCGTAACGTTATGGAAAAAGAATCACCCAAAAAAAGCAAAGAGGGTGTATTTAGTAAAAAAGGGGGTGCAAATAGCAACCAGGCCCACTTGGGCCTTCCAGATTATTCCTCCAGAAGGCGGTTGCTTCTGGAGGAAGCAACCTGGCTCGCCTGGGCGAGCTGTGGGTGGGAAGCTCCTCCCCTATTTTCGTATAAATAGAGGGAGGAGTGAAGAAGAAAAGGGTTCAACCCTCTTGGCACTTTGTAATCACTTAAAATTAGTGAGGAAAATTGTTTCCAAGAAGAAAATCCAAGCCGAGGCGCTTCCGTAACGTTTCCGTAACGCTTCCATGGGTGATTTCGCGAAGATTTTCAACCGTTCTTCGTCGTTCGTCGTTCGTTCTTCGTCGTTCTTTGGTCTTCAATCGGTAAGTTCCAGAAATCGAACTTTTCAATTCATTCTGTGTACCCTTGGTGGTCCCCATTTGTTTCACGTACTTTTATTTTCGGTTCATTTACTTTCCGTACCCCCTTTTGACGTGCTTCAGTCATTGATTTAAGTCATTTCTCGCCTAATAAAAAAACAAAATAAATTTCCACCGATCTTTTGAATTGTAATATTCGTTAATTTCTGTTAAAATGAAATCCGACCGTTCGGTCATGCCGTAACCATGTTGGAAACCAAAAAGAGGTAAAATAATAATATAATAACCAAAAATATCTTTTAGTAAAATAAAGCAAGAAAAAAGCAATCGGACGTTTCTCTTTGGGATTTCTCTTTCTTAATTGAATTGACTAATAACTAAAGTGAAACTAAGGCTAAAATCAACTCACAAAGTCAAGCTCGTCCGCAAAAAAATCACTAAAAAGGATTTTAAGGCTCAATACCTCAGTTTTTCTTACCAAGTAAAAATGGATCATTTTTAAGGTTCAACACCTTAAAAAGACCACATTCCAAGTAAAAAGAATCGCTTGATTCACCCTTTAGAAAGAACTACGTAGGTATGATTTCCTCTTCGATGGAGGGTACGTAGGAGCAAGAGCCCCGCTTTTGTCGACCTCAAAAATAAAAAAGAAATAAAAGTTTAGATACATAATTTCACACAATTCTAATCTAAGGCTGTTGTCCTTTGGGACAAATGTGAGAGGTGCTAATACCTTCCTCAAACGTAAATACAACTCCCGAATCTGGAATATTCTTTATGACCGGTTTCCTTCGGGTTTTTCGACGTTTTCCACAAATAAACGTTGGTGGCGACTCCGCGCATTTTCCTCCTTTGGAAGACGCACCCGTGAGCCTTGTCTTGCTCACTTGCAAAAGGGTAGGTTGCGACAGCGAGGAAGAATCCAGAAGAAGATGAGCTGTCAAGTTCGCTAAGCGCACCGCTCCAGGTCATCAAGTGTGTCGCAACCTACCCTTCGGCGGGAGGGCGACGTGTGAATCGCGGGTGCGTCTTCCAAGAAAGGAATACACACGGAGTCGCCAGCAACGTTTATTTGAGGAAAACGTCGGAAAAACCGGAAAAGACGTGGTCTACGAACTTTAAGTGAAAAGGTTCGGGAGTTGTATTTACGCACAGGGAAGGTATTAGCACCCCACACGTCCGTCATAAGAGATGGCAGCCTTTAATCAAAATGTGCAAATATGACTTCAATTTATGTTATTTTCCATTTTTACGTTCTTATGTCTTTTTATGCCTTTTTATATTTTTATTTTTTGTGTGGTCGACAAGGATATTTCCCTTTGCTCCTACGTATTCCTCAATTGTGATAAGGAAATCAGACCTACGTAGTTCTTTCTGAACAAAGCGTTGGTTAAGTTGTTTTTTATCCTTTTTTGCAAGATATTTTTTTTTTGAATGAAAGGTCATTTTAGGCGTTGGACCACTAAATAATCTTTCGATTCTTTTAAAAGGAGAGAAAACATTAAGGCATTGGACCATTAATGATCTTTTTTTTTTTTTTGAAAGAGGTAATAAAGCTACATGTTGATCTTTAGGCCTTTAGAAAATCTACGTTTAGCTAATAAAAGCGGAAAAGACTATTTCAAGGCGTTGGACCTTAAAAAAAATGGCTTTTTTAGGTAATGAGAAAATTTTGATTTATGAATTGATTTTAGCCTTAGTTTCACTTTGGTTATTAGTTAATTCGATTAAGAAAGAAAAATCTCAAAGAAAACCGTCTGATTGATTTTTTTTTTTGAGTATTTTACTAAAAGATATTTTTTTATTATATTATTATTATTTTTCCTCTTTTTTCGTTTTAAACGTGGTTACGGCATGACCGAACGGTCGGATTTTATTCTAACAGAAATTAAAAGATATTACAATACGAATGATTGGTGGAAATTTATTTAATTTTTTGATTAAGTGAGAAAATGACTTAAATAAATGACTAAAGCACGTCAAAAGGCGGTACGGAAAGTAAATAAAATAAAAATAAAAGCACGCGAAACAAATGAGGACCACTAAGGGTACATAGAATGAATTGAAAAGTTTGATTTCGAGAACTTACCGGTTGAAGACCGAAGAATGACGAAGAACGAAGGAAGAATGACGAAGAATGGTTGAAAATCTTCCCGAAATCACCCACGGAAACGTCACGGAAGCGTTACGGAAGTGCCTCGACTTGGATTTTCTTCACGGAAACAATTTTTCTCACTAATTTTAAGTGATTATTAGATACAAGGAGGGTTGAACATTTTTGTTCTTCCCTCCTCCCCCTATTTATAGGAAAATGAGGGAAGAGCTTGCCACCTAGCTCGCCCAGGCGAGCTAGGTTGCTTCCTCCTGAAGGCACCGCCTCCTGGAGAACTTCCCGGAAGGCCCAAGTGGGCCCGATTGCTATTTGCACCCCATGTTTACCAAATACACCCCTTGCCTTTTTTTGCTGATTCTTTTCCCATAACGTTACGGAATCTTACGAATTATGTAATGATACTTGTTTTCCTTCCGTAATGTTACGAAACCTTATGGATCACGTAATCATCCCCTTTTTTGGCTTCCGGGACGTTACAGAACTTTACGGATTGCGCACTAACACTTCCTTTTGACTTCCGGCATGTCTCGGAACTTCATGAATTGCCTAACGATGGGTGCCAAGTACCTCAAAGTGGTCAAACGAGGGTCGCATCCCAACAACGGATGGTCCCCGGACGAAATTAGGGTATGACAGTTGCCCCTCTTTACTTCTCTTTTATTGGAGATAAAAGGGAAGTAAAGATAAGACACTAATTTCGTTCGGGCGAAACACCATTCGGCCGGTGAATCTTCCTGCCAGCGGAACCCGCAAAAATTTTGAAAATGATCAGTACCGACACATCATCGTAATACTGTCGAATTCGTTCCTCTTGGTTGACGAAAGGCGCGGATGACCATAATTTGTTTCCGCGCGCTATCAGACTTGATTGTTTCTGGATAGTGAAAAAAAGTGCAGGGTCAAATGGTTCCCCACATGTCATCGGGCCCGCCGCCTCTGGATGACAAAAGGTAAAAAGTGCGGGACCAAATGGTTCCCGCATGTCATCGGGCCCACCGCCTCTGGATGACAAAAGGTAAAAAGTGTGGGACCAAATGGTTCCCGCATGTCATCAGGCCCGCCACCTCTGGATGACAAAAGGTAAAAAGTGCGGGACCAAATGGTTTCCGCATGTCATCGGGCCCGCCGCCTCTGGATGACAAAAGGGGTAGAAGACGATGTTAGTCTCTGTGTGCCATCGGCCATGACTGTGTCTGAATGGCGAAAAAGTATGCGGAATGACCATAATTTGTCTCTGCATGTCATCGGGCCCATCGCCTCTGGATGACAAAAGGCGCAGAAGACGACGTTAGTCTTTGTGTGCCATGGGACACGACTGTGTATGAATGGCGAAAAGGTGTGCGAAATGACCATAATTTGTCTCCGCACGTCACATGACCCCAGGGTCAATATGACAGAGATCGTGGGGCGGCCGACAAAAGCGAGGCTCTTGCTCCTACATATCCTCAATGAGGAACTCAGACCTACGTAGTTCTGGATAACTTGTTAGACTAAAAATAGTCTCGGTGTTTTCTTCACTAAAATGCGAACATGCTTTAGTAAAAAGACAAAACTTCCAACTAATCAGAGCAACATATGCTTTTTGGAGGAAAAACAATGTGTCTACCGGGGAAGGAGAGTATGCTGATGATATCTTCTCATAACCATAAATGAGATTTTGGATGTTAGCATTTTGTTCCTAAATGACCATTTAGAGGAAACACTGGGTTCAACAAAAATAGAAGAAAATCACTCAAAGTGTATCGATCTCACATAGGTAAGTGTTTCATCCTAATTCCGAACCATAGATATGTCTTGACTTGATTTTGCAAATCATTTCCTATCAAATCAAAGATTACATGCGTGATCATGGATCAGTAGGACTTTTTCTTGGGAATGGTTTGTTTTCTTGGTGGGAAATTTGGCTTTGAGTATTCTTGGCCTTTCCCTTTTCTATTTTTGTTTAGTGTGAGGTGAACAAGCCACCAACACACAGGATTTTGGTTGGTAATCAAAGGGAGAGGACCACTTTAGGTCGTGGTTTCCTTTCCTTTTTTTTTGTTTACTTGGTGACAATTCTGTGTTGTTCAGATATTGTCTGGTCCAAAGACCTTTCTGCATATTTCTTCTATTTTCTTCCGATCCTTGATCGGGAACTTTCTTTCCCTTTTTTGCTTTCTTCCACTCTTTTGATTGAGAATTTTCTCTTTTTGCTTTCTTTCGATTCTTTGATCGGGAACAATGATGATTAGGAAATTTTATGCAAAACTAGTCATGCATGCGCCTATGTGGACACTTAAGTGTCGAAAATTTTTTGGTCATGTGATGCTAGGGCTCGTAATTCATTTTCTCTATTTTAGTCAACCTAGTGTTTCCAAAAATATGTTCTTTTATCAATCTGTGCATTCATCCAAGTCTATTTTGGGTGTTCAAAAAACTTTCACAGCATTTACCCTTCAAATGTATACACATTTTTTCAAAAACTGGTTATGATCAGTGAATTCTTTCAAAGAAAAGTTGGAAGTTATCTCTTTTCACAAGCGCCTTGTTTTTTAGCTAGACGACTTTTTATTTTTATTATTTTCTTTTTTTACTTCCTTCTTTTTCTTTTCTTACTTGCTCTCTTTTCCTTTTCCTCTTTTTTTCTTTTTTAAGTTATTTATCATTTGTTCATCATTTTTTCTTTTTTCTAAAAGATCGTGCGGACGGGGGCGCATACTACCTACTTACGTCTAAACATAAGGTAAACGAAAAACGCACGAAATGGTAACCATAACGCCAAACAACAAAAAATAATAACAGTAATGTTAGTAACCATATAGACAAAAACAAATAATAGTAATGTCAACAGCAATATGGACAATAATAACAAAAACGTCAATAGCAAACCAACAAAAACTGTGATGTCAATAAAAAAAGTGCGGTGACCTCGGTCACGTGGCTCCGCTCCCTCCCAAGAAACCGAGCAAGTCTGTCATTTCCTCATCCATGCAGGCCTCCTCTGCATCGGTCCGAGCAAAATCCTGACCCGGTATGCATAATAGCTGGGCAATGGCCTCTTCGTCGAACCCATCGGCCCTGTTCCTCCTCTGACTAAACTCGCACTCCTGGCCTTCCTCTAACACCAGCGGGTTACCCAGGAACTGGCTGAGGGCATCTGCATCAAAGGGAATCCATTGGCCCCTCACCCATGACCGCATGTCCCGCACTCCCTCTTCTGGGGCCAAGCATTAGCATAAAACTCCAGGACTATATCTGGGTCAAACTTAGCCATGGGAGTGACCAGCGACGTCCAATGTTGGCGAGCAATCTCCTCCTGAAAATCTGTGTACTCATCATCCCTGAGCTGGACGCGTCTCTCTCTGTGGAACGACCATCCTTTGATGGCCTCGAAACGCTGCTGGTGCTCGTCGCTCCTGAAACGGTGGCTATCAAACTCGGGGGCGGCACTGGTCCCTTCAGCCGCGATGTCCCTCCTAGATCTCTTCACGGAAAGATTTTTTGGAGCCATTTCCTGCGAGGACAAACATTTGGAAAGTTAATTTACAAGGAAATACCAATCATTACGAACAAGAGCCAAACAACACTTATATGGTGCGAGTGTCAACATGCACTTTACAAAACAATCACATTGGGGCATGTGCTATTTTATGACACATATCTATATACATGCATTTAGACACAAATTTTTTTTTTGGTGAAAGGCATTTTATGACACACATCCATGTATGTTTTTGACAAGCATTTTCATGCTACATCCCACATATATGCACCCCCCCCCCCCGTTTTTTTTTTTGAAAGGCTCCTTATGCTACCTACTCATAAATATACATATTTTGAAAGGCATTTTTTTGCTGTATATTCACACACTTTGCAAGGCATTTTCATGCTATATATTCACACACTTTGCAAGGCATTTTCATGCTATATATTTGCACACTTTGCAGGGCATTTTCATGCTATATAATCACACACTTTGCAAGGCATTTTCATGCTATATATTCACATATGTACATACTATTGAAAGGTATTTTTCATGCTACCTAGGTGCAAGGTATTCCTCATGAGGCAGCAAATTCAAATTCTAGTCAAAAACCTCTCAAACATGTTCAAATATTCATGCATCTTTTACATTCAAAACCAAAACTTAGATTCCTAGGCTTAAGTCATGCTTTTGGCACTTTAGTCTAGCTTCTACAAAAATGCCCACACACCCACAATGGCAGCCATATGTGCATAATTTGTTTCACAAGCTAAGTTTCACAAAATCATGCGCAAATGCCATTGAGGCATTTCGCCGAACACTTGGTGGGCGCATGTTTAGGCATGAAAATCAAGGGAATGGGGGCAATGTGGCATGCCCCATTACTCCAGAATACAACCTAGGCCTGAGGCCATCCCCTACAATCCCTCAATTCAACAAAAACAAGCAACAATCCAAGGATAATTCCCTCACATTTTTGAGCAAATACATGCAACTTAGAGCACCAAAATACATCAATGGAAAGCTAGAGAGCCCAAGAATGAGGTACTTACTTGTTGGGGATGAATAATAGTGCAAAATCGAATAAAAAATGCGAAAAATGGTGACCTGAGGGCTGCAAAACTTGTGAATCCCGTGAGCCTTCGTTTTTTGAATGAGGGGGGAGGGGGAGTTTTTGGGTGCAGAAACCTTCCCCCTCCCACTTTTTAACCACCCTCGTGCAGGGGTTGCTCTCCCAGGCGAGCTAACCTGCATTTTTTTGGGGGAAGAAATAAGTAAGGCTTTCTATGGGTCGGCGTTCGCTTACTCGAACCCCCTCAGGGTAGATTAGGCATCCAATATTTACTTTAAAGACACAACAATAATAATTATTATGAATTTAAAGGATACTAGGTTGCCATGCAGCGGTGCTTTCCATTTGTCTAGAGTTGGGCAAAGGAGGATGATCTATCGGTCGTGACCCTAGCCTCTACTTGCGTCCGTCCCTAAGCACCTGAAAGCAGGAAACGACATTGCGCGGAAAACTGTGGCCGCGTTACTGTTTTACCTTGATTGGTTTCTGCCTTCAGCTTCGTCCCGACATCTGACCACTGCCTAAGATGATTCTGCCCCTGTCATCACAAAATATGCATGCATATGTGTATGCATGAGTGTTTTCAAATGCAACAATCTTTTTAGTGAAAGCTGGTTAGGTTCAATTTTAATTAAGCACTTGGGGCATCCCATGGACTGAGCGAAAAGGCTCATGTTATCACAACTGCACATGGTTTAAAGCACACAAAGTGAAGACTGAAGTCTCAAACTCATGTTCTCTTCTTTTAAAAGACTATGACGAAAAATATACAGTAGACGGGAATCCCTGCGGGAAACCAAAAAGAACACATAAATATAAAAGAACATGCAGCGATATCCTTAATTGCCCCAGATTCTAAGCGTAGTATCGCTTGACAACATCAGAGTTCACGGGTAAAGGTAGCTCCTCGCCATCCATGTTGGTAAGCACCAGGGCCCCTCCGAAAAAATCCCTTTTCACGACAAAAGGTCCTTCGTAGTTCGGGGCCCACTTCCCTCGATTATCTTTAACAGTGTGGGACATCTTTTTTAGCACAAGGTCCCCCTCATGGAACTTGCGCAAGCGCACCTTCTTGTCGAACACATTTTTCATTCTTTGTTGATACAAGCACCCACGGCTCATGGCCATCAAGCGCTTACCTTCAATAAGGTTGAGTTGGTCGTAGCATGTTTGAGCCCACTCTAATTCTTCTAAGCCAAATTCTGCTAGTATCCTCTGGGAAGGGACCTCTACCTCAAATGGGAGTACCGCTTCCATTCCATAAACTAAGGAGTACGGTGTTGCCCCAGTAGAAGTTCGTACAGAAGTTCGGTATCCATGCAAGGCAAAAGGCAACATCTCATGCCAATCTTTTATGAAACTGTCATCTTCTGAATAATTTTCTTAATATTCTTATTGGCTGCTTCCACGGCTCCGTTCATCTTTGGTCGGTAGGGCGTGGAATTGTGATGCTGGATTTTGAAATCTGCGCACATTTCCTACATCATCTTGTTATTCAGATTAGTGCCATTGTCAGTAATGATCTTCCTAGGGAGTCCATACCGACAAATCAGCTCCCTCTTTATGAACCTGGCCACTACACTCCTCGTGACATTGGTGTAGGAAGCCGCTTCTACCCATTTGGTGAAATAATCTATTGCCACGAGAATGAAGCGATGACCGTTCAAAGCCTTGGGTTTGGTGGCCCCTATGACGTCTATCCCCCACATGGAAAAAGGCCAAGGGGCGGACATGACATTCAGGGGATGTGGCCGAGCATTGACATTGTCCGCGAACGCTTGACATTTATGGAATTTCCTTACATGGATGCAGCAATCACTTTCCATGGTGAGCCAGTAATAACCTGCTCTCAGGATCTTCCTGGCCATAGCATGCCCATTGGAGTGCATTCCAAACGAACCCTCGTGGACTTCCTCGATCATGTGGTTCGCCTCTTTGGCATCCACAAATCGTAGGAGAGTCATGTCATGGTTTCTTTTATATAGTATGCTCCCGCTCATGAAGAAACCGGATGCCAATCTCCTCAATGTCCTTTTATCATTGTCGGAAGCCCCCGGTGGGTATTCTTTACTTTCAATGAATCGCTTGATATCAAAATACCAAGGCTTACCGTCCTGTTCCTCTTCTACCTGACAACAATGCGCGGGTCTGCCACGACACCAGAACTTAATGTATGGTAGGTCCCCATGCGGTGTTAGCTGGAACGTGGATGCCAAAATAGCAAGCGTATCCGCCATTTGATTTTCCTGCCGGGGAACGTGGTGGAAGAAGATCTCATCAAAGGAATCAGCCAACTCCTTGATATAGGCTTTTTAGGGTGTCAGCTTGGGGTCTCTAGTTTCCCATTCCCCTCCCAGCTAGTGAATCACCAGTGTTGAGTCCCCGTATACTTTGAGCAGTTTGACATTAGAGTCAATTGCCGCCTGGACGGCCAGGGCACACGCTTCATATTCAGCCATATTGTTGGTGCAGTCAAACCCTAACCTGGCTGTGAAAGGTATACATTGATTGTCTGGAGAGACCAATACTGCTCCAATGCCATGGCCTAGAATGTTTGACGCTCCGTCAAACCACACGGTCCACTTGTCCCGGTCCTCGTCTAGTTTTTCCTCAAACAAGGCCATGATGTCCTCATCTGGGAATTCGGGATGCATGGGCTGATAGTCGTTGAGAGGCTGCTGAGCC
This sequence comes from Glycine soja, assembly GCF_004193775.1. NCBI lineage: Eukaryota > Viridiplantae > Streptophyta > Magnoliopsida > Fabales > Fabaceae > Glycine > Glycine soja. Next base: position 38,364,292 of record NC_041015.1, on the reverse strand, counting down.
AAATAATCTGCTAAGGCGCTTCCTTTTATCGCCTTTTGGGTGACGTAAACTATATCAAACTCGGATAGCAAGACTTGCCACCGGGCGATTCGTCCTGTGAGAGCAGGCTTTTCAAAGATGTACTTAACCGGGTCCATCTTGGATATCAACCAGGTGGTATGGCTCAGCATGTGTTGTCCTAGACGGTGGGACGCCCAAACTAAAGCACAACATGTTCTTTCGAGCAGGGAGTAATTCATTTCACAGGTCTTGAACTTCTTACTCAAGTAGTAGACAACGCGATCTCTCTTCCCGGACTCGTCATGTTGCCCCAACATACATCCCATCGACTCATCCAAAATCGTCATATACATGATGAGAGGCCTTCCGGGCACCGGCGACATAAGCACAGGAGGGTTCATGAGACACTGTTTGATCCTTCCAAACGCCTCTTGACAATCCTCGTTCCAACGGACGGTTTGGTTTTTGCGTAAGAGTTTGAACAACGGCTCACAAATAGCGATGAGCTGTGATATGAATCTGGCAATATAATTCAAACGTCCCAGGAAACCTCGGACCTGCCTCTCGGTACGGGGTTCCGGCATCTCAAGGATGGCCTCACCTTTTCGGGGTTCACCTCTATCCCTTTTTGGCTTATGATGAAACCTAGCAATTTACCTGATTTGACCCCGAAAGTGCACTTAGCGGGGTTTAACCTCAATTGATACTTCCTAAGCCTTTCGAACAACTTTCGCAGGTTGACAAGGTGTCCCTCCTCGGTCTTAGATTTGGCAATTATGTCGTCCACATAGACCTCGAATTCTTGGTGCATCATATCGTGGAACAAAGCTACCATAGTCCGTTGATAAGTTGCCCCGGCATTCTTGAGTCCAAAGGACATCACCTTATAACAGAACGTTCCCCACAGGGTGATGAAGGTAGTCTTTTCCATATTCTCTGGCGCCATTTTTACCTGATTGTAACCGGAGAAACCATCTATGAAGGAAAACAAAGCGAAATTGGCCGTATTATCCACGAGGATATCGATGTGTGCCAAAGGAAAATTGTGTTTGGGACTGGCTCGATTCAGGTCCCGATAATCCACACATATTCGCACCTTTCCATCCTTCTTAGGGACTGGTACAATGTTGGCAACCCATTCTGGGTACCGAGCGACAACCAAAAAACCCGCGCCAAATTGTTTATTTACCTCTTCTTTTATTTTCAAGGATGTCTCAGGCTCCATCCTCCTCAGTTTTTGTTTTACCGGGTAACACTCGGGATTTAGAGGTAATCGGTGCTGTACAATGTCAGAACTCAAACCGAGCATATCTTGGTGTCGCAACGTGCCCTTCGCGGGCGAGCAAGGGCGAGGCTCACGGGTGCGCTTTCCAAAGGAGGAAAGATGCGCAGAGTCACCACCAACGTTTATTTGTGGAAAACGTCAGAAAAACCGAAGGAAACCGGTCAAAATGAAAATTCTAAGTTCGGGAGTTGTATTTACGCTTGAGGAAGGTATTAGCACCTCTCACGTTTGTCTCAAAGGACAACAACCTATTTTTTTGAATTGTGAAATTGTGTTATCTTAACTTTTATTTCTTTTTATTTTTTGAGGTCGACAAAAGCGGGGCTCTTGCTCCTACGTACCCTCCATCAAGGAGGAAATCAGACCTACATAGTTTTTTCTATGCGTGAATCAAGTGATTCTTTTTACTTGAAGGGTGATCATTTTAAGGAGTTGGACCTTAAAAATGATCCATTTTACTTGGTGAGAAACTAAAATGATAAATTTTCGAAACCCTATTTTTTTGCGGACGAGCTTGACTAGGCGAGTTGATTTTAGCCTTAGTTTCACTTTAGTTATTAGTCAATTCAATTAAGAATGAGAAATCCCAAAGAGAAAACGTCCGATTGATTTTTGTGCTTCATTTTACTAAAAGATATTTTTTGATTATTATATCATTATTTTACCTCTTTTTTATTTCCATCGTGGTTACGGCACGACCGAACGGTCGGAATTCATTTTAACCGAAATTAACGGATGATACAATTCAAATGATCGGTGGAAATTTATTTTATTTTTAGATTAGGCGCGAAATGACTTAAATAAATGACTGAAGCACGTCAAAAAGGGGGTATAGAAAGCGAATGAAAACGAGAATAAAAATACATGAAACAAAATGTGGACCACCACGGGTACATAGAATGAATTGAAAAGCTCGATTTGGAAACTTACCCGTTGAAGAACGAAGAACGGATGAAGAACGGTGAATAACGGAGGAAAACCTTCACGGATTTGCTTACGGAAACACCCCCCCTTTACCTTTTTTGGTAATTCTTTTTCCGTAACGTTACGAAACTTTACGAATTTCGTAACGATACCTATTTTCTTTCCGTAAGGTTACGAATCCTTACGGACCATATATTTACTCTTTTTTGGCTTTCAAAGAAGTTACGAAAACTCACAGATTGCGAAAAACATCTCCTTTCGATTTCTGTCACATTACGGAATTTTCACGGATCGCGTAAGCCTGCTTCCTTTTGATTTTCGGCACGTCTCGGGGCTTCACATATTGTGCAACAAAGGGTGCCAAGTATCTTGAAGCGACCAATCAAAGGTTGTATATCATCAAATAATAATCCCCGGACGAAATTAGAGTATGACAGTTGCCCCTCTTTACTTACCTCTCATCGGAGATAAGAGGAGAGCAAAGATAGGACACTGATTTCGTCTGTCCTGCCCTTTCCGTGATGACGACTCTCGTCTCTACTCCTTCTTTTTTCTTCTGCACAAAACAAAATACAAACAACAACAAGAACAATGAATATAATATACATATACACATATTTGGTGAAGGAACCGATCCGGAAAATAACACAAAAACATATTTCCCAGTGACCAGAGGCTCCGCGCTTGATAATGGAGGACACATGAACAGCGCTAGGCAATGACATTCATGGGGCT